>NW_024070207.1:73004771-73022576 GCF_014754425.2 Oryx dammah
GGTGAAGTCAGAATGAATGTTCTTTTGGACTAGGCGTCAACCTATTTTTGTCTTTAGACCCACATTTGAAGCTTAGCCTCTCTTTTGAATCAGGTCCATGGTCCTCCCAGCAGGAAGAAAGTAGATCTGGTAGGCCTTTAATTCATTACTATGATTGAACTTAAATCATTCTCTCTTTTCCTGAAGTATGTGCATTTCTTGACTGGGGTATAATTTAGTGAAAGTAAAATGCACAAATCTCAATTGCACAGCTTGATGAATTTTTACCTACTGTGGAAAGCTGAATAATGGGCCCCCAAAGATATCAGGTCCTAATCCCAGGAAGCAATGAATTTTACCTTATATGGAAAAAAGGAACTTTGCAGATGTGATTAAATTTAGGATCTTGAGAGGGGGAGACTATTTTGGATCATCTGGGTGGGCCCTAAATGTAATCACTAGTCTCTTTATGAGAGGGAAACAGAGGGAGATTTGACTGCTGAGACAGAAGGCAGTGTGAGGATTGCAGCCAGATGCGATGCTACAGGCTTGGAAGATGGAGGAAGGGAAGATGGAGGAATGCAGCTCTAGAAACTGGAAAAGGCAAGGACACAGATTCTCTCCAGTAGTCCCTCATGGTTGCAAGGTGGCTGTCACAGTTCAGGCATAGCCCTGCTGATACTTTGGTTTTGGCCCAGTGAACCTGATTTTGGACTTCTGGTCTCCAGAACTGTAAAAGGATAAATGGTATTTTAAGCCATCAAATCTGTGGTCACTTTTTTGCAACAGTAATAGAAAATTACTACACCTATGTAACTACTACCCAGATCAAGATATAGAACATTTCTAGCTCCCCAGAAAATTCCCGTGTCCTTTTCCAGTTGATAATCTCTCAAAGAGAACCATCACTCTGGTTTCATTTTGATTAGGAGTATTTTCATTTTAGGGCTTCCCAGGGAACTCCCACGGACGGAGGAGCCTGGTGGGCTGCAGTCCATGGGGTCACTAAGAGTCGGACACGACTGAGCGACTTCACTTTCACTTTTCACTTTCCTGCATTGGAGAAGGAAATGGCAACCCACTCCAGTGTTCTTGCCTGGAGACTCCCAGGGACAGGGGAGCCTGGTGGGCTGCCATCTATGGGGTCGCACAGAGTCAGACACGACTGAAGCGACTTGGCAGCAGGAGCAGCAGCAGGTGGTGTTAGTGGTAAAGTGCCAGTTCAGGAGATGTAAAAGACGTGGGTTCAGTCCCTGGGTTGGGAAGATCCCCTGGAGAAGGGCATGGCAACCCACTCCAGTATTCTTACCTGGAGAACCCAATGGACAGAGGAGCCTGGCAGGCTATAATCTATAGAGTCACACAGAGTTGGACAGGACTGAAGCAACTTAGCACACCCATTTGCATTTTATGAGGAGGCAAGAGTAAGAAGGCAAAGGAATGCATCTCTAATGGTGAAGTATCTGGCCCCTGTGATAGATTAAGGGGAGACCTATTTTCAGGTCTTTATCCACCCTCACTCTGCACACCCCAATGATATTTCCAAACCCGCCCTTCCAGTTAGGAAGTGATGATCAGATCTCTGAGTGAGAAATGGTTGGCTTATTCCATAAGGCATCATAGCAGACAGGATTGTTTATCAACTCAATAGGCATCTCTCAGTTCCTTCTTTTTGTTTTTATAATTCATTTATTTCATTTTTGGTTGAGCTGGGTCTTCATTGCTGCCCTCAGGCTTTCTCTAGTTGCACAGAGAGCTGGGGCTACTCTTCTTGCAGTGCACAAGATTCTCATCATGGTGGCTTCTCTTGTTGTGGAGCAGGGGCTCTAGGCACATGGGCTTCAGTAGTTAAAGCATGTGGACTCAGTAGTTGTGGCACATGGGCTTTAGCTGCCCACAGCATGTGGAATCTTCTCCAACCAGAGACTAAACCTGTGTCCTCTGCCCTGGCAGGTGGATTCTTTTCATATATCTATATCTATCTATCTTTATTTATTTTCTTATTTGGCTGCATTGGGTCTTAGTTGAGGCATGTGGGATCTAATTCCCTACCTAGGGATCAAACCTGCATCGAGAGCCTGGAGTCTTATCCACTGGACCACAGGGAAGTCCTTGCCCTTCCTTCTTGTGGACAGAATCCTCATTTTTCAGATACTCCACCTTCCTCCACATGGCTCAGTTCTCCTCTTGGCCAGTCATGGTCATTTCATCCTCCTTGCCAGTTGTTGGTTTAGTTATAGGCATAAGGAAACTCAGGCCACTGAGATATGAGGGGAAGCATGGTAGGGAGATACTGGGAAAGGTTTCCTGAGTAATAAAAATAAACACACAGGAAGAGAGCCCTTCCTCTCCTATCATCAATGGTATTTCCACGTTTGGTTGGATGCAATGCCAGAAATAAAACAGCACCTTGTGACCCATGAGGGTTGCTGAACAACAGGCTGAAGGGTGCAGATCAGAATTCTTCATATAAAGAATTTTTTAATGACAATGTTAAACTGTTGAATTAGCCAACTCAAAAGCTCCCTGCCTCTGGACTTAGATTATGTTCCTTATTTTAAACTCAGCTGAGTTGGAATATTCTGTTATTGCAGCTGACAGCACACCAGCAGACTTAAGTGGCATGTGGACAATGGCACTCAGTGTGGGAGGATGGAGAGGAAGCAGACTAATCAAATAGCAGAAACAGAGACTTCCCCTGCTGTCCTAGGTACTGGACACAGAGGTTCTAGCCTCTAGTCTAAAGTTGTTAACAGCCTCGCTGGAGATAAAGAGCAGACATTTAGAAACACTAAAAGGGAATGCTTCAGAAAAGACCCCTGGTACAACACTAACCTGGATACAATTATATGGAACCAGCCAGTCTCCCATGATTTTACTAATAAATTTGGATTGTTCGGGATTTCAGATTACTGCTCCTTTCCATCAAGCCTGTGGGGACTGTCTTGTTCCACTCCACACTGCACCTTACTCTTAGCAGGTAACCTCACTTTTTCACCTCACAAGGAAAACCTAGGCAATTGGGGTGAACTTCTCAATCTCCAAACCCTCCAAATTCACGTAGACTTTAATTCCTAATGATGAAGAGGCTGATAACTGCCAGACACTGAGAGTTGACACATTGCCTCATTTTCTCCTCACAACAAGGTCGCTACTCGTATCCTCATTCTATACATGAGGAAATAGAAATTTAGGAATACTTATCCACAGTCCTATAGCTAGTAGGTGATGAAGCCATAGGTAAACTCTTAAGTCTGTATGACTCCAAAGCCTGCATTTCCCCCACTATTTCACTTTTCTCTCCTGTTCTTCCTTCCTTCCTCCCCACTCCTCCCACCCCCAACTCAAAGAAAGAGATTAGAAACCATGCCTTTCTCCCTTATCCTTCTTTAGGCCTCAAGGAAACAGTTAACGTTGCAGAGAAACTGTCATCAAGACATTTATGAATATTAGATATGAGGGGCCAAGAGGGGGAAGCCAAGGGACACCAAAGAGGGGGAAGAGTAGGGACACCAAAGGATCTCAGCAACAACAGTATCCATGTTGCTCCTTTCTGTCATGGGAAAGAAGATAATGAACTTTGCCTGGCACACTAAACTCTAGATATCAATGAGATACCCAAGTGGATACATGTTACAGCAAACAATAAATACAGGGCTTAGATTATAGATGTGAGAATCATTCAATTCAAATAACTGTAACAGGAACTATTCATTCATGCAACAAATATTTATTTAACACCAGGTGGCGCTAGTGGTAAAGAGCCCACCTGCCTAATGGAGAAAATGTAAAGAATGCCAGTTCAATCCCTGGGTCGGAAAGATGCCCTGCAGAAGGGCATGGCATCCCACTCCCGTATTCTTGCTTGGAGAACCCCGTGGACAGAGGATCCTGGCGGGCTACAGTCCATGGGGTCTCAAAGAGTTGGACTCAACTGAAACGACATAGCTCATAGGCTCTTGTATAAGGTTTATCTACTTTCTTAACATTGAAATGAAAGGCATTTTTTGGACAGCAAGATGTAGATTTTGGGAAAAAAAAAATCCTGGAATATATATCATCATAACTTTACCTGGAAGGCTTTGAGAAAGACAGAAATAAAACCAAATGCTTGTTCTCAGGGAACTCTGGGTATGATTTGGGCATGGGAAGATCTGGAAGAGATAGATAAAAACACAAATGAGTATAATTCCAGGCAGTCTGTGGTATGTGCCATAATCTCAGTAGAAATCAAATGTGATAAGAATGTGAGAGAGAAATTTGGTTGGAGACAGATCTGTATGCTGGAATCTCAGTTCAGTTCAGTTCAGTCACTCAGTCGTGTCCAACTCTTTGCGACCCTATGGACTGCAGCACACCAGGCCTCCCTGTCCATCACCAACTCCCAGAGTTTACTCAAACCCATGTCCATTGAGTCGATGATGCCATCCAACTGTCTTGTCCTCTCTTGTCCCCTTCTCCCACTTTGAATCTTTCCCAGCATCAGGGTCTTTTCCAGTGAGTCAGCTCTTTGCATCAGGTGGCCAAAGTATTAGAGTTTCAGCTTCAGCATCAGTCCTTCCAATGAATATTCAGGACTGATCTCCTTTAGGATGGGCTGGTTGGATCTCCTTTCAGTCCAAGGGACTCTCAAGAGTCTTCTCCAACACCACAGTTCATTGGTCATTATAATTATTCATAACTTGTAAGTTAAATCATTACAGTGGATGGAGAGAGCGAGAGATGGAGAGAGGAATAAACAATGGAAGAATGGAAAGAGAGGAGAGGAGAGAAGAGATTCTGGGAATAAGCCTTGGGAAAGGGTCACATTTGGAGGAAGGAGGACAGAAAGGAGCCAGGGAAGGAGACAGAAGGAATATCCAGAGGAATAGGAGAATCAGAGTAATGTAAAGTCACAGAAATGAAAGTGAGGAAGTTTCACAGGAGAGAGCCAGTCTGGTCTGCAGCCTTTCATAAAGTAGGCATTCCTTTTGGCCTAGATGACATCAGTGGAAGCTAGCTTCCGGTTGGGGAATATTGGGAGAGGTGTTTTCCTGAAGTAGCCACTGGGTGGTAGTGGTGGCAGCGGCGGCAGCTGCAACTATGTCCAGGGACTGGCAGAAACATGGCAGAGCTAAATCAGCTTGAAGCAGTAGGAGAAAAACTGGCTCCTGCTGGGGCTTCTCTAGTTTTGTGGACACTGGAGTGTCCTCTTGAGTATATGCCAAGCCTCAAATCACATTTGTCCTCCTCTGAAGAAGCCAGCTTCATCCCTGGGAGCAGAGTAAATAATACGAAGTACTTCATAGATTAGCAGCATTTTAAGGTTTACAAGGGGCTTCCCAGGTGGCACAGTAGTAAAGAATCCACTTGCCAATGCAAAAAACATAAGAGATGCAGGTTGGATCCCTGGATCCAGAAGATCCCCTGGAGGAGGGCATGGCAACTCACTCCAATATTCATACCTGGAAAATTCCATGGACAGAGGAGCCTGGCGGGCTTCAGTCCATGGGATCTCAAAGAGTTGGACATGACTAAACACAGCAGCACACGTAGTTTGCAAAGTGTTTTTTACATCTATTAACCAATTCAGAAAACCCTGAAAGGTTGGTATTATTGATCCCATTTCACTGATGAGAAAATTCAGTTATGAAGAGGGATCCAGGGTGACACAATTAATATGTGGAAGAACAAGGATTTGAATTCAAGTGTGTCTGGCTCCAAACACCTGGGCCTTTTGTGCAATATCACAGCATTCAGCTATCCAGGACTCAGGCAATGATCTCTTCTTCCTCGCCTACCTTTTATCCACACCCTCTCCCACTCCCCACCACTGGGCAAGGATATTCAGGTTTTTCCCCCCAAAGATATTTCTGGACCTTCCAGGAGATCTAGATTCTAGCTTCTAGATTCTCCCCTGCAGCCCTGCCTCCTCCTCCCAGGATCCAGCTAGGTAATATTCTTAGAACCTGAAGATCAGGTTCAGAGTCTCCATTGCTTCGCAGCTCCCTTCAGAGTGGTTCTGCTGTAGTCATCTCTCCCTTCCCAAGAGCACTACCCATCTCACCCTCAGAGCCCTCCAGGCCCAGAGCTTGCTTCCTGAGCGTAAGACCTTCATAATCACTCAGACTTAGTTAGTCCCAGAAACCTCAGGCCCAGAGCTCCTGACAATTCTGTATTCCCTAGTACTAGCCTCTTAAGCATCTAGGTTTGGCATCTGTACTTTCTTGGCTGTATTCAGACAAGGGTCTTCTGGGGTGACAGAGAGAGATGAGAGGTGGCATGTAGGAAGAGGTGGAGACTGTAAGGGAAGCATGTTCGTTAGCATCCTTGGGAAAGAGTGAACCATGTCCTCACCACCTCCTCTTATGTGTGTAATTATTGTTGAGTCGCTCAGTCATGTCTGACTTTTTGCGACCCCATGGACTTTAGCATGCCAGGCTTCCCTGTCCATCACCATCTCCCAGAGCTTGCTTAAAGTCATGTCCATTGAGGCAGTGATGCTACCCAACCAACTCATCCTCTGTTGTCCCCTTCTCCTCCTGCCTTTAATCTTTCCCAGCATCAGAGTCTTTTCCAGCTCAATAGGCCTCTTGAAATTGACAGGTGAAAAAACCTCATCTTTCCCCAGATCTACTTTTCTCATAGCCTTCCTCATCTTTGTCAAGGGTATAAGTCCAGTTGCTCAGGCCAGAAATCTTAGAGTTATTCTTGACTCCTCTCTTTCTCTTATATCCCTTATCAATAACTATTGTTATCTTTACTTTCAAAATCTGGCCAGAATCTGCCACTTCTTACAACCTTCACCACTGTGGTCCAAGCCACCATCATCTTTATTGGCAGTAGCCTCTGATCTGGTCTTCCTCCTGTGTACACCGTCCTGTAGACTGTTCTCAACATAGAGCTGGCCAGGGAGCCTTCTAAAATGTCAATCAAATCCTGACACTTGTCTCATCTAAACCCTTAATGGCTTCTCAGTCACTGAAAGAAGAAGCCAAGGTGTCCTCACAATGGCTTCCAAGGACCTTCATGATCTGGTTCATGCTGAACTCTCTGACCTCATCTCTATGTTTCCTCTTCCTCACAATCATCTGGTCTTTGTTTAAAAGTCACCCTAATATTTAAAATAGAAACACTCTCTATTTTCTTTTTCTCCTATACTTTTTTCCATAGCAATGATCATGATCTATATATTTCACTTGTTAATTTTATTATCTTTTCCTTCCCACCAGTATGTAAGCTTCATTAGAGTAGGAGTTTTTGTTTTGTTTAGTACTGGTGAACTACCAGTTCCTAGAGCTGGACCAAGCACATAATAGGCTCTCAGAAAGTATTTGCTTATCCTTTCCTAGATTATGGCCAGCGGCTTAGAGAGGCCACTGAGATAGCAATTAAGTCCATGGATGTTAGAGCCTGATTCAAAAGCCAGCCTGCCTGGGTTCAAATCTTGACTAATTAAATACTTCAACTCTCTGTGCCTTAGTTTTCTCATCAGTAAAGTAGGGATAATCATGATACCTACTTCAGAGAGCCTGTAAAGCCCTTAATAAGTATAAAGCATTTAGAACAGTGCCTTGCATGTAGTTAGTGCTATATATACATTTCTTATAATTAGATGCACATGGAGTTAAGATTTATATCAATAGTTTAGATTTTCTAAAACATTCATTTCCCATTTTTCTGCTCATACAGATTTCTATGATCATCCTTCAGGTTTGGTTATCTCCAATGACCTGGCTCTTCATCTGTCAACTTGGACGTTTCCTTGTGTACTCTCTCCTACTGTCAGTTAGAAGCTGTTAAATAGTAATCTCGCTGGGCCCCAGTTTCCCAATCTTGATGGGCCTTGCTATCACTAATGATTTCCCAGGATGGGAGGAGGTACAAGCCCCACCCTCAATCCCGTCTCCTTGATTATGCCCTCTGTCTGCCAAGGGGAAGGGTGACAGAGTCAGCTGGGCTCAGCCTCAAGGGGACCAGGTAGGATACATGCCAAGTTTCTTTGGTAAGAGTGGCAATGGGGTTCTGGGCTGGCCCAGGCTGGGGGAAGGCACCAGAGATCACTGTAGTACAGAGACACTGGGACCAGGGGAGAGAAGTCACTGTGTGGAGAGATGCCCTCTTCATAGGGATGTCACTCTTCTGGTGAGCTGGGAGAAAATTTGGGCCTGGGTGTCGTCCCACACTGGTCCTGGTAGGCCCCAACTCCCTTCAGCTAGCTAAGCTCTGAAGGACAGTTAGCTGCAGAACAACCCAAATCCACTGACTGCCCTCCTGAGCCCCACTGTTGCCTGCTACCTACTACTCCCTGGGCTGGACCAAGGGATCTCTGGAAGAAGCCAGGCTGGCCTAGGTTACCTCCAGATGCATCCTTTCAACCCCAACTTGTGCCTCAACCATTGCCCTCCCCATCTCTGCTTTCTTTCACCAGGTTAGGGCTAGGCGGTCAGGGAAATCCAGCTACCCTCACTCTGCCCTTTCTGCCTCTAGGGGACCATGGCCAGTACAGATGCCTTGCTGTTCACAACCTTAGGCACCCACTCAGATCCTGACAACAGTGACCTATTCAGTTGTCTTCCTGCTGGGCCTAGGCCTCAATACCCTGACCATCTGGCTCTTCCTCTTTCGCCTCTGACCATGGGATACAACAGCCACCTACATGTTCCACTTAGCCCTGTCAGATACTTTGTATGCCCTATCACTGCCCGCTCTAGTCTACTATTATGCAGCCCGCAACCACTGGCCCTCTGGCACTGGGCTCTGCCAGTTCATCCGCTTTCTCTTCTATTGGAACCTCTACTGCAGTGTTCTTTTCCTCACCTGCATTAGTGTGCACCGCTACCTGGGCATCTGCCACCCACTGCGGGGACTGCGCTGGGGCCGCCCACACCTTGCTGGCCTTCTCTGCCTGGCAGTTTGGTTGGTCGTAGCTGGCTATCTCATGCCCAACCTCTTCTTCGTCACCACCAGCCCCAAGGGGGACACCGTCTTGTGCCACGACACCACTCGGCCTGAAGAATTTGACCATTATGTGCACTTCAGTTCAGCAATCACGGGGCTGCTCTTTGGTGGGCCCTGCCTGGTCACTCTTGTCTGCTATGGACTCATGGCCCAGCGCCTGTATCGGCCCTTGCCAGGGGCCACCCAGTCATCTTCCCGTCTGCGCTCTCTGCATACCATCGCTGTGGTGCCGACTGTCTTTGCTGTCTGCTTTGTGCCTTTCCACATCACCCGCACAATTTATTACATGGCAAGGCTGTTGGAATCTGACTGCAGTGTGCTGAGCATCATCAGCTTGGTCTACAAAGTGACTCGGCCTCTGGCCAGTGCCAATAGCTGCCTGGATCCTGTGCTCTATTTGCTCACTGGGGAAAAGTACTGACGTCAGCTCCAGCAACTCTGCAGGGGTAGCAGGTCCTGGCCTCCCAGGGCTGCCTCCTCTCTGGTGCTGGTGTCCCTGCCTGAAGACAGCAGATGCAGGTGGACAGCCGCCCCCCAGGACGGCGGCTGCCCCACCCCTCAGGCAGATAGTTTGTAACACTGGAAGCTGGGAAGTGAGAGAAAGGGGGTGAGTGCAGGGCAGAGGGGAGGGAACCGGATCTGGCTGCTTTCTCCTCTTCTCTGGGTTCTGGAAAGAGGCCCTCATCTTAAGGTTTAGGAGGAGCCAGAGAAATCACATGTGACCCTATCACTGCTAAACCCTTCAGTTGCCCTCTCCTTTTTAGCCCAAAACACTAGAAGCCACTCTTTTTCCTCAGCTCCTTTCTCTTTGTTTCTGTCCCCTTCCTGGGGCCACTGGTCCTGTTTCTTAGTCCTACATTCTGGCCTCTCCCCCTGTTTCCTTGTACAACATGCATTCCTTCAGCCAGACCAGAGCATTTAACTGGAGGGGTGGAGAAGCTGGTGTGATCTCAGGATTGGGCTGACTTATTTGACGGTGATAGCCAGAATCAAGAAGCGGGGACCTCAGCATATCACAGGTGCCTGGGATGTGACATATATAGCGCCCACACCCACTCCCTGGTTTCCCCTGGAAGACAGGATAGTCCTGCTTACCCAGGCGCTGAACTAGGGCACAGTCCAGACAGCCTGCCTTCCAGGGTCCTCACATGCAGCTAGAGACATGGCTCTGTTGAGTGGTGTGTAGCCACGATGTAGAGAGGGAGCCCTCTCATGGGGTGGGAAGTCTTCTCATGGGGTGGGGACCTTGAGAAGCTTCAGGGGCAGGACCCAGGCTGATAATGGCCTTTGGAACAGGAATAGGATTGGCCCTTCTTTATGATGTTTGCTGAGAACATATTTGACAGCTCTCCTGTACTTAATGAAAGGCAGAGTGGATGGCTCAGAATAGGAGGGAGGAGCTCTCGTGTCTATGACATAAATTCCAGCACCAAAGGGTGGAGCAGGTTTGTGCAGAGATTGGAGTGGTGACAGGGACTGAGGCCCACAGCTGGCTCTTCACTGGTCACTCCCCTTTCTCTGGCTCCTGTCTGAGATAAATGATAAATCTGTCACCAGCTGTTTCAGATCAGGCTTTAGGACTTCGAGGACAGGGCAAAGCACAGGGGCTAGGACAACTTCCCTCAGAGTTTGCCATCCAGTCACTCCTCTCTAGCACCATCTTTGTGCTTACAGGCTGCTAGGAGTGGAAGTGGGATGTGAAACTTGGGGAGCTAACCCTCAAGCCATGGGAAGAATTTCTGGGCAGGCCTCTGTGAGAAGAGTAGGCTTACCCTTCCAGGCATCCGCTGTAAATGCCTTCCAGCCCTTTGGTCTCCTGAATCTCCAGCCTTCCTTTCCTTTTGCCCTCCCCTTGCTGACCTGACTCTGATCCTTTACTTGTCTCCTGGCTTCTATGGGGTCTCCGTGGAGAGTAAGGTTAGGGCTGGTCTGCAGAAAAAAAAAGACTCCACTGTCCCTGAGGGACTTTTGCATTCTTTTAAGGGCTCCCTCTTCCTCTCTAGATATCAAGGCCTGCTTTCCTTTTCCTTTGTTTGTCCTTCTTCATCACTTTGTCTCTTCTGTAACAGATTTCATTTTGTCTTTAAAAAAATCCTATTCATCTTATTCATTTCACTGTCAAATTTCTGGAAAAAGTACCCATGAATCCCATTTCCTCACCACAAAGTCATCCCCTAACTCTCTGGATCTGGTTTCCTTCCTATACTTTTCTGTACCTAGAACACAAATTGCCTCATAAGGAAAACGTTTAGGGATTTTTTTTCTCTGCCTTCATCCCCTTTGACTTTTCTGCTTTGCTTAACCCTGTTGCATACCTACTTTAAAACTTTTTTTATAAAAGCCACATTAAAAAATTCCACTGATTCCTAAATCAGGAAGATCCCCTGGGGGAGGAAATGGCAACCCACTCCAGTATTCTTGCCTGGAAAATCCCATGGACAGAGGAGCCTGGCGGGCTACAGTCCATGAGGTTGCAAAAGAGTCAGACAAGACTCAGCAACTAAACAGCAACAGCATGACAATATTAAATAAAAATTTGAAAGAAAATATTCACCTCTACTTCACAGCCCTAGACAATTCTTTTCATTTTTCCATGTTCCATGCTTCTCTAGTTTATATAATACATATGTGTGTGTATATATATATATGTATGTATATGTTTAAATGCAATCAGTGTACATATATTTTAAAATTCTTTTTAAAAAAATTTTTTATCGCAAATACTCTCCTTGTGTTACAGTCTTTCATATTCATTTCAATGATGACATAAAATTCCATTCATCAGTAGATCATATTTTATTTGACTATTCTCCTATTATTGGTCATTTAGGGAACTCCCAGTTTTTCTGTGCTTTGAATGTTTTAATGCATATAGCTTTTTCCTTCTTTGTAATTCTCTTCCTAGGACAAGTTCCCAGGGGTGGGATTACCAGATCAAAGAGCATGAGTGGTTTCATAGACCTTAATTTCCCAAAGGACAGCACAAATTTTCAACATCACAATTACACGTGAGTGTTCCAGTTCCCTTACAGCCCTGGCATTAGACTTTATAAGAAATCTTTTTGGATGGCTTAAACATTTAACTTATTAATTTAATTTCTTTGAATACTCACGGGATTGAACACTTTCCCACATGTTCACTATTTGCATTTTCTCTTGGGTGAATTGTCTGTTCATATCCTTCTTGAATTGGTATCTTAGTGGTATTCTTTTCTATCTAAATGTATTCTTTATTTGACATACATGTTAACCCTTTGTCATATTTGATGTAACTATTTCTTCCATTTATTGTAATACTTTTAACTTTAGTTCCTTATTTTATCTCCTTGCTTTAAAATTTCTCTCTGGTAATTTGCAACCTTGTGAATATAGTAAAAATTATTGAATTGTATACTTAGAAATGGTGAATTCTGTAGTAAATAAACTACATCTCAATAAAACTGTTTAAAAAAATTCTCTCTTCCTACTTTTCTCACTCTTATTACTTCTTCTGTTTGCTTGCTGCTCTTTCTTTTTTATTCCCTAAGTGAACGGAGTTCCAAAATCTGTCATAGTCAGAGCATTTGGGAATTATTTAATCCCCTCCCCTCATCTGAGCTTTGGTTTTTCTCTTGGAGAGAGTATATATGCATGTGAATACAATTCAGTTGCCTCATAGTCCTTGAGAGTACCTTGGAAATCTTCTAGGGCCTGGGCACTGCTTCACTTTACAAAGGAGGAAACGGATCCTGAGATATGACTTGCTCGTGACTTAGTAAATTCGGGGCAGAGCAGAGACTAGGGCTCAGTCTTATTTTCCGTTCTTCCCCAGTACAAATCTCTCTTCTCCAGCTATTTTGATCTCCTCATTATTTTTTTTTCCAAATATGACCTCCACTTGCTTACATCTCCACTTTTATTCTTCCTTTCCCACACGTTTGAGTGCCCTCCCTTTGTTTTCCCACTGTCTTTTTCCTACCCAGTGTCCAAGGCCCCAGGTGGCACTAGTAGTAGAGAACCTGCCTGTCAGGGCAGGAGACCTAAGAGACATGGGTTTGATCCCTGGGTCAGGAAGATCACTTGGAGAAGGAAATGGCAACCCGCACCAGTATTCTTGCCTGGAGAATCCCATGGACAGAGGAGCCTGGCTGGCTATGGTTCATAGTATTGCAAAGAGTTGGACGCGACTGAAGTAACTTAGCATGTACACCCAAGACCAAGCTTAAGTCCCACTTCCTCTGAGGACTTCTCTGCTGACTCTTTTGCACAGTGACCTTGCTGATCACTCCTACAGTAATTATTGCCTATATCAGTCATTTGGTACTTATATTGTCTTTTGATATTGCTTATACTACTATCCTGAATTGTTATTTCACCCTTTATGTGTGTTTGTTTTGAGTTCCTACCTGTGATAGAAAGGAAAGAGCGTAGAACTAAAGATCAAATAACTAAGTTGGAGCCCTGGTTATGAAAGTGGGGATCAGGTGTGTCACTTGGGTGAGTCACTCAGACTCTCTGAGCCAGTTTCATCATCTGTAAAATGAGGATTGTAATCTCAGCTTTAGGTATTCCAGATTATGGCAAGACTGTGAATCTAGGGAGCTAAGAAAATATAATTGTTTGTTATTTTATTATCCAATGTGCTTAATAAATATTTGTAGAATGATTACGTGTCAGTAATTTAGCCTAATGTTTCCTCTTCTGGGAATATTTCCATGTTAAGAGGCCACAGACCAAGAAGTCTGAAAATCCAGGAGCACTTCAGGAGTAGTGGAGGTTGGAGGGCATTGGAAAGATACTTTGAAGGAAAGCAGGCCTGTCAGCAGTGACTGCCTCAGGGGTAGGGGCTCTGGGTGCAGCAGACCTGTGTATGGCATAATCCCTCTTGGAAGAGGTCACCATTAACCCCTCCATAGAGCTGCCAGAACTTACACAGGACTGGAGAAACAGACTCTTGGAGGGCACAAACAGAATCTTGTGTGCACCAGGACCCAGGAGAAAGGAGCAATGACCCCGCGAGACACTGACCCAGACTTGCTCGTGAGTGTCCAGGAGTCTCCGGCAGAGGTGTGGGTCGGCGGTGGCCTGCTGCTCACTGAGTGTAGCAGTGCGTGCATGGGACCTTTTGAAGGAGGTTGCCATTATCTTCATTACCTCCACCATAGTTTGGCCCCAAGTAAATATCAGGGCCAAATAATATTTCTTTCTATAAAGAAAGCTGAGTGCCAAAGAACTGATGCTTTTGAACTGTGATGTTTGAGAAAACTATTGAGAGTCCCTTGAACTGCAAAGAGATCCAACCAGTCCATCCTAAATGAAATCAGTCCTGAATATTCATTGGAAGGACTGGTGTTCAAGCTGAAACTCCAATACTTTGGCCACCTGATGTGAAGAGCTGACTCATTTGAAAAGACCCTGATGCTGGGAAAGATTGAAGGTGGGAGGAGAGGGGGACGACAGAGGATGAGATGGTTGGATGGCATCACTGACTCAATGGACATGGGTTTGAGTAAACTCTGGGAGTTGGTGATGGACAGGGAGGCCTGGTGTGCTGCAGTCCATGGGGTCACAAAGAGTTGGACATGACTGAACAACAGAACTGAACTGAAATAACAGGTAGGGAACACAGCCCCACCCATCAACAGAAAATTGGATTAAAGATTTACTAAGCATGGCCCCGCCCATCAGAGTAAGACCCAGTTTCCCCCTCAGTCTCTCCCATCAAGAAGCTTCCATAAGCCTCTTACCCTTCTCCATCAGAGGGCAGACAGACTGAACCACAGTCAAAGAAAACTAACCAATCTGATAACATGGACCACAGCCTTGTCTAACTCATTGAAACTATGAGCCATGTTGTGTAGGGCCACCCAAGATGGACGGGTCATGGTGGAGAGTTCTGACAAAACATGGTCCACTGAAGAAAGGAATGGCAGACCACTTCAGTATTCTTGCCTTGAGAACCCCATGAACAGTATGAAAAGGCAAAAAGATATAACACTGAAAGATGAACTCCCCAGGTCGGTAGGTGCCCAATATGCTACTGGAGGTCAGTGGAGAAATAACTACAGAAAGAATGAAGGGATGAGCCAAAGCAAAAACAGCACCCAGTTGTGGATGTGACTGGTGATGGAAGCAAGGTCCAATGGTGTAAAGAGCAGTATTGCATAGGAACCTGGAATGTCAGGTCCATGAATCAAGGCAAATTGAAAGTGGTCAAACAGGAGATGACAAGAGTGAACATTGACATTTTAGAAATCAGCGAACTAAAATGGACTGGAATGGGTGAATTTACCTCAGATGACCATTATATCTACTACTGTGGGCAAGAATCCCTTAGAAGAAATGGAGTAGCCATCATGGTCAACAAAAGAGTCCAAAATGCAGTCCTTGGATGCAACCTCAAAAACGACAGAATGATCTCTGTTTGTTTCCAGGGCAAACCATTCCATATAACAGTAATCCAAGTCTATGCCCTGACCAATAATGCTGAAGAAGCTGAAGTTGAATGGTTCTGTGAAGACCTACAAGACCTTCTAGAACTAACACCCCAAAAAGATGTCCTTTTTATTATAGGGGACTAGAAGAAGGCTGAGCGCCGAAGAATTGATGCTTTTGAACTGTGGTGTTGGAGAAGACTCTGGAGAGTCCCTTGGACTGCAAGGAGATCCAACCAGTCCATTCTGAAGGAGATCAACCCTGGGATTTCTTTGGAAGGAATGATGCTAAAGCTGAAACTCCAGTACTTTGGCCACCTCATGCGAAGAGTTGACTCATTGGAAAAGACTTTGATGCTGGGAGGAATTGGGGGCAGGAGGAGAGGGGACGACAGAGGATGAGATGGCTGAATGACATCACTGACTTGATGGACGTGAGTCTGAATGAACTCCGGGAGATGGTGATGGACAGGGAGGCCTGGTGTGCTGCGATTCATGGGGTTGCAAAGAGTCGGACATGACTGAGCAACTGAACTGAACTGAACTGAGGATGCCAAAGTAGAAGTCAAGAAATACCTGGAGTAACAGGCAAATTTGGCCTTGGAGTACAGAATGAAACAGGGTAAAGGATAATAGGGTTTTGCCAAGAGAACAAACTGGTCATGGCAAACACCCTCTTCCAACAACACAAGAGAAGACTCTGCACATGGACATCACCAGATGGTCCATACCGAAATCAAATTGATTATATTCTTTGTAACCAAAGATGGAGAAGCTCTATACAGTCAGCAAAAACAAGACTGGGAGCTGACTGTGCCTCAGATCATGAACTCCTTATTGCCAAATTCAGACTTAAATTGAAGAAAGTAAGGAAAACCACTAGACCATTCAGGTATGACCTAAATCAAATCCCTTATGATTATACAGTGGAAGCAACAAATGCATTCAAGGGATTAGATCTGATAGACAGAGTGCCTGAAGAACTATGGACAGAGGTTGGTGACATTGTACAGGAGGTGGTGATCAAGACCATCCCCAAGACAAAGAAATGCAAAAGGGCAAAATGGTTGTCTGAGGAAGCCTTACAAATAGCTGTGAACAGAAGAGAACCAAAAGGCAAGTGAGAAAAGGAAAGATATACCCATCTGAATGCAGAGTTCCAAAGAATAGCAAGGAGAGATAAGAAGCCTTCCTCAATGATCAGTGCAAAGAAATAGAGGAAAACAATAAAATGGGAAAGACTAGAGATCTCTTCAAGAAAATTAGAGATACCAAGGGAACATTTCATGCAAAGATGGGCACAAAAAGGCCAGAAACAGTATGGACCTAACAGAAGTAGAAGATATTAAGAAGAAGTGGCAAGAATACACAGAAGAACTGTACAAAAAAGATCTTCATGACCCAGATAATCACGATGGTGTGATCACTCACCTAGAGCCAGACAGTCTGGAATGTGAAGTCAAGTGGGCCTTATGAAGCATCACTACAAACAAAGCTAGTGGAGGTGATGGAATTCCAGTTGAGGTATTTCAAATCCTGGAAGATGATGCTGTGAAAGTGCTGCACTCAATGTGCCAGCACATTTGGAAAACTCAGCAGTGGCCACAGGACTGGAAAATGTCAGTTTTCATTCCAATCCCAAAGAAAGACAATGCCAAAGAACACTCAAACTACCACACAATTGCACTCATCTCACATGCTAGCAAGGTAATGCTCAAAATTCTCCAAGCCAGTATGTGAACCGTGAACTTCCAAATGTTCAAGTTGGATTAGAAAAGGCAGAGATCAAATTGCCAACATCCGTTGGATCATTGAAAAAGCAAGAGAGTTCCAGAGAACCATCTGCCTCTGCTTCACTGACTATGCTAAAGCCTTTGACTACGTGGATCACAACAAACTGTGAAAAATTCTTAAATATATGGGAATACCAGACCACCCTTCCTGCCTCCTGAGAAATCTGTATGCACGTCAGGAAGCAACAGTTAGGACTGGACGTGGAACAACAGACTGGTTCCAAATTGGGAAGGGAGTGCATCAAGGCTCTATATTGTCACCCTGCTTCTTTAACTTATATGCAGAGTACATCATGAGAAATGCTGGGCTGGATGAAGCACAAGCTGGAATCAAGATTGCCAGAAGAAATATCAATAACCTCAAATATGCAGATAATACCACCCTTATGGCAGAAAGCGAAGAAGAACTAAAGAACCTCTTGATGAAAGTGAAAGAGGAGAGTGAAAAAGTTGGCTTAAAACTCAACATTCAGAAAAGTAAGATCATGACATCCAGTCCCACCACTTCATGGCAAATAGATGGCGAAACAATGGAAACAGTGACAGACTTCATATTCTTGGGCTCCAAAAGCACTGCAGATGGTGACTGCAGCCATGAAATTAAAAGATGCTTGCTCCTTGGAAGAAAAGCTGTGACACACCTAGACAGCATATTAAAGAGCAGAGGCATTACTTTGCCA
>NW_024070207.1:73022976-73295591 GCF_014754425.2 Oryx dammah
TGGCAAAGTAATGCCTCTGCTCTTTAATATGCTGTCTAGGTGTGTCATAACTTTTCTTCCAAGGAGCAAGCATCTTTTAATTTCATGGCTGCAGTCACCATCTGCAGTGCTTTTGGAACCCAAGAAAATGAAGTCTGTCACTGTTTCCATTGTTTCCCCATCTATTTGCCATGAAGTGATGGAACCAGATGTCATGATCTCAGTTTTTTGAATGTTGAGTTTTAAGCCAACTTTTTCACTCTCCTCTTTCACTTTCATCAAGAGGCTCTTCACTTCCTCTTCACTTTCTGCCATAAGGGTGGTGTCATCTGCATATCTGAGGTTATTGATATTTCTTCTGGCAATCTTGATTCCAGCTTGTGCTTCATCCAGCCTGGCATTTCACATGGAAAAAGAAATGGCAACCCACTCCTGTATTCTTGCCTGGAGAATCCCATGGACAGAGGAGCCTGGCAGGCCATAGTCCATGGGGTCGCAGAGAATCAGACATGACTGAAGTGACTAAGCACACATGCACACACTCTGCATATAAGTTAAATAAGTAGGGTGACAATACAAATCCTTGACGTACTCCTTTCCCGATTTGAAGTCAGTTCATTGTTCCTTGTTAATTCTAACTGTTGCTTCTTAACCTGCATGCAGGTTTCTCAGGAGGCAGGTAAGGTGGTCTGGTATTCCCGTCTCATGAAGAATTTTCCACAGTTTATTGTGATCCACATAGTCAAAGGCTTTGGCATAATCAGTAAAGCAGAAGTAGATGTTTTTCTGGAACTCTTGCTTTTTCAATGATCCAATGGATGTTGGCAATTTGATCTCTGGTTCCTCTGCCTTTTCTAAATTCATCTTGAACATCTGCGAGTTCTTGGTTCACATACTGTTGATGCCTAGCTTGGAGAATTTTGAGGATTACTTTGCTAGTATGTGAGATGAGTGCATTGTGTGGTAGTTTGAACATTCTTTGGCATTGCCTTTCTTTGGGATTGGAATGAAAACTGACCTTTTCCAGTCCTGTAGCCACTGCTGAGTTTTCCAAATTTGCTGGCATATTGAGTGCAGCACTTTCACAGCATCATCTTTTAGGATTTGAAATAGCTCAACTGGGATTCCATCACCTCCACTAGCTTTGTTTGTAGTGATGCTTCTTAAGGCCCACTTGACTGAGCTCTCCAAGATGTGTGACTCTAGGTGAGTGATCATACCATCATGGTTATCTGGGTCATGGGAACTCTTCAAGAGAAAGAAAATGAAATCCTGCTTGGGGCTGACTGGTTATCACAGTTAATTTTGTACCACAGCTTGAGGCCCTGGTCTTGCTCTTGGATCTACTGATGAGAAGGAGAAACCAGAGGTACTTAGAAAACTCAAGAGAAAAGTCAACTAATAACCTCAAAGGTGACTTTGTGCTGCTGGCATCTGCTCAGCATGTGTACTTTTTACTGATATTTAGCTTATTGCTCATTGCAAACCCCATTCCCTTTACTATACCAATAAGCTTTCACTTCCAATGTGAATTAAACATTTTTTCTTACCCACTCTGACTCTTGCTGGATTCCTTTCCAGAAGGCAGCCATTGCACTGGTTCTTTGAGGATTTAGGCTAGTTTGATTCTACAAGTTTTTGTTTTTATTTATTTATCTACTGCAGTTTCCCAAAGCACATGTTCTCGGACAGTAATAGGTGTTACAAAGTTTTAAAAAATTAATTAATTTTCATTATGCTGGGTCTTCGTTGCTGCACATGGACATTCTCTAATTGTAGAGCACAAGCTTCTCATCGTGGTGGCTTCTCTTGTTGTGGAACATGAGCTATAGGGCTCATGGCCTTTGGTAGTTGTGGCACGTGGGCTTAGTAGTTGCAGGTCATGGGCTTCGTTGCCCTGTGGCAAGTGGAATCTTCCTGGACCAGGGATTGAACCCATGTCCCCTGCACTGGCAGGTGAACTCTTAAACACTGGACCACCAGGGAAGTCCTGTAACTAAGTTTTTAAGGAATTGGGTTTAAAAATGTTAAGCAGCTTTCTTTACTACAGGATTTATCAGTCTTTAACATTATAGTGCCCACTGTGGATTTCTAAGAAGAAGGGGTTCTAGATGCAATATCTACCAAACTTATCAAACAAGGAAATTTTTCTATCTTTCTTTCCCTGTGGTACATCTCAGGAACATACTATGTGAAGACACATTTTAGGACACATTGCTCTCACAAAGGAACTCTAATATCTTGATCCCACTTGGTCAGAGAAAAGGAGTTAGCTTATGTCGCCTACTCTCTTAGCTGTCTTGCTTTCCACCATGGGCAAATACAGACCAAAAAAAGGAAAATACTTTTCTTTTTGCAGAAAATCTCATTACTTTCCAATGAAAAAAAGCCACTTCTTCTCCTAATAAAATGTTAAATATTTTCCTGCAAATCTTTCCCTTTTCAGATACAGTGTATCAGAACTGCATTTGGCTGCATGTAACAAAAACTCTTTGCTTTGATCGCTGAGGAAGGCTTTCTTATCTCTTCTTGCTATTCTTTGGAATGCTGCATTCAGATGCTTATATCTTTCCTTTTCTCCTTTGCTTTTCGCTTTTCTTCTTTTCACAGCTATTTGTAAGGCCTCCCCAGACAGCTATTTTGCTTTTTTGCATTTTTTTTCCATGGGGATGGTCTCAATCCCTGTCTCCTGTACAATGTCACGAACCTCTGTCCATAGTTCATCAGGCACTCTATCAGATCTAGTCCCTTAAATCTATTTCTGACTTCCACTGTATAATTATGAGGGATTTGATTTAGGTCATACCTGAATGGTCTAGTGGTTTTCCCTACTTTCTTCAATTTCAGTCTGAATTTGGCAACAAGGAGTTCATGATCTGAGCCACAGTCAGCTCCCGGTCTTGTTTTTGGTGACTGTATAGAGCTTCTCCATCTTTGGCTGCAAAGAATATAATCAATCTGATTTCGGTGTTGACCATCTGGTGTTGACCATCTGGTGTTGTCCATGTGTAGAGTCTTCTCTTGTGTTGTTGGAAGAAGGTGTTTGCTATGACCAGTGTGTTCTCTTGGCAAAACTCTATTAGCCTTTGCCCTGCTTCATTCCGTATTCCAAGGCAAAATTTGCCTGTTACTCCAGGTGTCTCTTGACTTCCTACTTTTGCATTCCAGTCCCCTGTAATGAAAAGGACATCTTTTTGGGATGTTAGTTCTAGAAGGTCTTGTAGGTCTTCATAGAACCATTCAACTTCAGCTTCTTCAGTGTTACTGGTTGGGGCATAGACTTGGATTACTGTGATATTCAATGGTTTGCCTTGGAAACGAACAGAGATCATTCTGTCATTTTTGAGATTGCATCCAAGTACTGCATTTCGGACTCTTTTGTTGACCATGATGGCTACTCCATTTCTTCTAAGGGATTCCTGCCCACAGTAGTAGATATAATGGTCATCTGAGTTAAATTCACCCATTCCAGTCCATTTTAGTTTGCTGATTCCTAGAGTGTTGACATTCATGCTTGCCATCTCCTGTTGAACCACTTCCAATTTGCCTTGATTCATGGACCTAACATTCCAGGTTCCTATGCAATATTGCTCTTTACAGCATCGGACCTTGCTTCTATCACCAGTCACATCCACAACTGGGTACAGTTAGAACTGGACATGGAACAACAGACTGGTTCCAAATAGGAAAAAGAGTATGTCAAGGCTGTATATTGTCACTCTGCTTATTTAACTTATATGCAGAGTACATCATGAGAAACGCTGAGCTGGAAGAAGCACAAGCTGGAATCAAGATTGCTGGGAGAAAGATCAATAACCTCAGATATACAGATGACACCACCCTTATGGCAAAAAGGGAAGAGGAACTAAAAAGCCTCTTGATGAAAGTGAAAGAGGAGAGTGAAAAAGTTGGCTTAAAGCTCAACATTCAGAAAACGAAGATCCTGGCATCTGGTCCCATCACTTCATGGGAAATAGATGGGGAAACAGTGGAAACAGTGTCAGACTTTATTTTTCTGGGCTCCAAAATCACTGCAGATGGTGACTGCAGCCATGAAATTAAGAGACGCTTACTCCTTGAAAGGAAAGTTCTGACCAACCTAGACAGCATATTCAAAAGCAAAGACATTACTTTGCCAACAAATATCTGTCTAGTCAAGGCTATGGTTTTTCCAGTAGTCATGTATGGATGTGAGAGTTGGACTGTGAAGAAAGCTGAGTGCCGAAGAATTGATGCTTTTGAACTGTGGTGTTGGAGAAGACTCTTGAGAGTCCCTTGGACTGCAAGGAGATCCAACCAGTCCATTCTGAAGGAGATCAGCCCTGGGATTTCTTTGGAAGGAATGATGCTAAACCTGAAAATCCAGTACTTTGGCCACCTCATGAGAAGAGTTGACTCATTGGAAAAAACTCTGATGCTGGGAAGGATTAGGGGCAGGAGGAGAAGGGGACGACAGAAGATGAAGTGGCTGGATGGCATCACCAACTCAATGGATGTGAGTTTGAGTGAACTCTGGGAGTTGGTGATGGACAGGGAGGCCTGGCGTGCTACAATTCATGGGGTCACAAAGAGTCGAACACGACTAAGCGACTGAACTGAGCTGAACAGAAACTCTACAGTGGTAGCTCAATAAAATAGGTGTTTTTTTTTTTTAACCAAAAAAATCCATGGTAGGCAGTCCAAGGGTGGGTGCATCTGCTCAAGGTGATCAACATAGCTTCCCACTTCACCCTCTTTATAATGTGTGTTTTTCATCCTTATGGTTGTAAAAATGGCTGCTCAACTTCCATGCACCTTATTTGTGTTCTATGCAGGAAGAAAGGTATAAGAGCATAAGGCAGAAGTCTAAAGGATCTGGTAAACTAAACTGTTTTTCTTTATTAGAAAAGAAATAGCCCTTCTAGAACCCCACCCAGTTGACTTCTGCTTAAATTTCATTGACCAGGGGTAGGTCATGTGAGCACTTTGAACTATGTGTATGGGAAGTTGGATTTATTGCTGCCCCAAACAAGGTTGGAATTTTCCATGTGAGAAAAACTGGGGACAATGAGTATTGGGTAGGATATGAACAGGGTCTGTTACATACTGCTTAGTTGATTTCTGATTTAAAAACTGACTTTCCCACACTGACCTTTTATAACACATTAAACTCCTTTCTGAAAGAACTGAGTTACAAAAGCAAGATTAACAGTATAAAATGTTTTGTCATATTTATTATGAACTTAAGCAACTTTTTGGAAAATTAAGAACCTAATGAATCTGAAACTCAACAATTTAAATTCCTCCAGTTGCCTTGTACTCATTGTATACATTCTGTTGTAAGTGTGTGAGAATACTTGCTATATAAGAAGTCAACATTAATAACTACAAACTTCATTTGAATATTCATCCAGCTTAAGGACAGAATAAGTGTCTGATTATTTACTCCCACTGCTTAACAGATAATGGATGATCAATAAATATTGCTGAATGATGTGAATGAATGAGTGAATGTCTGAGATATCCAGGAAGACGTATCAGGGTTATCAAGGAAGATCCAGCCTCAGAGTAGGCAAGGACTAACCTACCAGGTGAAAAGATAGCAGATAAATAGAACAGTCAGTAATTGATTCAAAAGCAATTTGTTATGGATTCTTAGAGAAAGTGAAAGCTTTTCCTCTAATAAGAGAAATAAGACAAGGATCCTCACTCTCACCAGTTTTCTCAAATATAGTATTAGAAGTCTTTGTCAAAGCAATTAGACTAGATAAAAGAAATAAAAGGATGCAATAGAAAAAAAGTAAAACTGTCACTATTTGCAGATGATGATGCTATGTATAGAAAATGCTAAAGACTTCATTAAAAAAACTGTTAGAATTAATAAATAAATTCAGTAAAGTTGCAGGACAGAAAATCAGCACACAGAAATCTGTTGCATTTCTATATACTAATAATAAATTATCAGAAAGAGAATTTAAGGGAAAAAATCCCATTTGCAGTTGCAGCAAGAAGAATAAATTACTTAGGAATAATTTTAACTGGATCTGCATATCAAAAAATACAAGATATTAAAGAAGACACAAATAAATGTAAAGTTATTCCATACTCATGGATTGGAAAACATTAAATTGTTAAAATTTCCTTTCTATCCAAAGCAGTATACAGATTAATGCAATCCTTAACAAAATTCCAATGGCATTTTTTCCCACAGAAATAGAATGAACAATCCCAAGATTTCTATGGAAACATTAAAAACTTGAATAACCAAAGCAACCTTGAGAAAGAAGAACAAAACTGGAGTCATCATGCTCCCTGATTTCAAACTATATGTAGAGCTATAATAAGACATATCATATTAGCATAAAAACAGATGCACAGATCAATGGAACAGCATAGAGAGCCCAGAAATAACCTGCATATATATGATCAATTAATTTATGACAAAGGAGTCAAGCATATACAGTGGGGAAAGGAGAGTTTCTTCAATAAATGGTGTTGGGATAATTGAACAGCCACATGCAAAAGAATGAAACTGTACCACTGTTTTACACCCTACACAAAAACTAACTCAAAATGGATTAAAGATTTGAGCATAAGACCTAAACTGTGAAACTCCTAAAAGAAAATATATGTGGTAACCTCTTTGTCACAGGTCTTGGTGATGATTATTTTGAATTTGACATCAAAAGCAAAGACAAAAGCAAAAATAAACATGTAGGATCACATCAAACTAAAAATGTTCTGCATAGCAAAGAAAGCCATCAACAAAAGAAAAAGACAACCTACTGAATGGGAGAAAATATTTGCAAATCATATATCTGATAGAGGGCTAATATCTAAAATATATAAAGAACTCATATGACTCAATAGCAAAAAACCAAACAAACCAATTAAAAAATGGGCAGAAGATATGAATATTTTCCCAAAGAAGACACTGAATGGTCAACAAGTACATGAAAAGATGCTCTGTATCAATAATCATCAGAAATGCAAATAAAAACCACAGTGACATACCACCTCACACCCGTTAGAATGGGTGTTATCAAAACGACTAGAAATGACAAGTGTTGGTGAGGTTGTAGAGAAAAGAGAGCCCTTGGTGGGAATGTAAATTGGTGTAGCCACTATGGAAAGTAGTATGGAGAGTTCTCAAAAAAATTAAAATAAAACTGCCATATTACCCAGCAATTCCGCTTCTGAGGAAACAAAAAACACTAATTCAAAAAGATGTATGCCACTTCATGCTCACAGTAGCATTATTTTAAATAGCCAAAATTTGGGAACAACTTAAGTGTTCATCGATGGATGATTGGATGAGAAAATTGTGAAATACACACAAACAATGGAAGATTACTCAGCCATAAAAAAAGAATGAAATCTTGCCATTTGTGACAACATGGAAAGACCTTGAGGGCATTATGCTTAGTAAAATAAGTGAGACAGGAAAAGACAAATACTAGTGATATTTCTTATATGTGGAATCTATAAATGCATACATACACCCAAACTCATAGATACAGAGAACAGATTGGTGGTGGCCAGAGGTGGGATCAGGGTAGATGGGAGAAATGGGTGAATTGTTTTTGTTTTGTTTTTTAGTTTAAATAAACTGAATTTTTAAAACAGCATTTTTGAATTCAAATATATGAGTGTTATGCATGTACATGAAAAGAAAGTGTATAACTTGTTTTGCTCATTAATACAGCTTAAGGCTGTATACTGAGAATTTTAAGAGTATATAAAAACACAGATATCTATTCCTTCACAAGGAAACCAACAAAAGACAGATTTAAAAATATAGCAAAGGCTGAAAAGTTAAAAGACCATTTAGAGGGACTTTCCTGGGGGTCCAGTGATTAAAATTTCACCTTCCAATGCAGGGGGTGTGGGTTAAATCCCTGGTCAAGGATCTAAGATCCCATATGCCTTGAGGCCAAAAAACATAAAACAGAAGCATTATTGTAACAAACTCAATAAAGAGTTTTTTTAAAAGACCATTTAGAAACTCTTACAACTCAATAGGAGTAAAAAACAAATAATCTGATATTAAAATTGGAAGAGGATTTGAATAGATGTTTTTCCAGAAAAGACATCCAAATGGCCAACAGTACATAAGAATATGCTCTACATCACTAACCATCAGGGAAATACAAATCCAAACCAAAATGAGATATCATCTTACCCTTGTCAGGATGATTATTATCAAAAAGACAAGAGATAACAAGTGTTGGTGAGAATGTAGAGAAAAGGGAACCCTTGTGCACTGTTGATGGAAATGATGTAAATTGGTACAGCCAGTGGAAAACAGTATGGACATTCTTCAAAAAAAATTAAAAATATAACCCCAATATGATCCAGCAATTGTATGTTTGGCTATATATCTGAAGGAAATGAAAACACTATCTCAAAGAGAGATCTGCATCATCATGTTCTTTGCAGTATTATTACCCACAATGGTCAAGACATGAGAACAATCTAACTATCCATCATCAGATGAATAGATAAAGATGTGATGCACACATACACAGACAATAAAATATTCAGCCATAAAAAAAGAGGAAATGGTTGCAAATACCTTGGGATTACGGTGTCAGAGGACATCATAACCTATGTGAAATGCCTCTGCCAATTAAAATGTAATCCTGAGTAAAATACCTTCAATCTACCTACCTGAAAGGTGTGCTTGTTAGCTCAGTGGTATGGACATAAGGAAAGGGCATATTTGGAGACAGATGATTACCACACAAAAGCTTGTATGTGAATGTTTATACCAGCATTATTCATAATAGCCCCAAATTGGAAATAACCCAAAGTCCATCAGTTGGTGAAATGAAATATTTATTCAATCATAAAAAGAATGAAGTACTGATACATGCTACAACATGGATGAACCTTGAAAACATCATGCTAAGAGAAAGAAGCCAGTCACAAAAGATTACATATTCTATGATTCCGTCTGTATAAAAAGTCCAGAATTGGCAAATCCCTAGAGACAGAAAGTAGATTAGTGGTTGGCAGGGGCTGGGGATAAGAGAATGGGAAGTGACTGCTAATGTGTACTGGGTTTCTTTTGGGGGGTTGCAGAAATATGTTCTAAAATGAGATAGTGATAGTAGTTGCACAATTTTGAGTATACTAAATACAACTGAATTTTACACTTTAAATGGGTTAAATTGATGGTATGTAAATATATCTTAATTTAAAAATGCATTAGCACAATAACAACAACCTTAGTGGTGGTTACTCAGGCTGCCTGGCTAACATTTGAGTCCTTCAGTCCCTGGCAGTTTGGGCTCAGAGAGGAAATCTGGTAGGGGACGGGACAGGGGGCAGGGCAGGGGGCAGGCCTAAAGGAGTGACTCAGTGAAGCAGTTCACGGAGGAAGAGTGCAAAGGCTCTGTAGCAAGGAAGGAATTCCTAGTGCCCTCCCCTACCACACACAGCCCTTTGGCTTCTCCCTCCCCCCGCCCCCCTTTTGGTTGGCAGCTAATGAATCTCTTCTCCCAGGCTTGTGCTATTGGGCACACTGCTCCTTCAGTCACAGGAAAAGCAGCTTTTGGGTCTCTGGGCAGCCGTACTGGGTCTTGTGCTGATCAAACAGTTTGGTCAGGGCCTTCATATAGAGGGCGTGGTATTTGTCCACCATCTCCTGGCTTGGTTTTTCGATTTTGGGCAGAGGCAGAGGCTCCCCCACTGCCAAGAGAGATGGGAAAAGAGAAGGGTCAAGTGTTAGAATCTTTTCTTTCTTCAACTTCCTTCTCCTTCCCTGGGCCCAATCCTTTCACATCCCAAGTAAGCTCCCGACTTCTCCCCCTAGGCTGTCCTCTTCTTTGGTGGTGGGGGGTGCGGAGATTGGGAAGGCCTGAGGTTGAGGTTGAGGAAAAGCTGAGCTGGCCTAGAGGCTGAGAGCAGGACTCACCCACAGTGACGATAGGCAGCGGATACGGCAGGAGCCCAGTGGAGCCTTGGCGGAAGCCTCGTCCATAGAAGATGCAAAAATAGAAACCAAGTATCTGGCGGAAGTAGCTCTGGAACTTGTACATACAGCTGTCCTTATGGAACAGCACCTGATCATACACCTCAGTTTCTCCAAAAGTGTAGGTGGGGACCAGATGAGCCCTGTAGGAAAACCCTGATTTATTTCCCAAACACAGCCCAGGGTGGAGAAACCCCCAGGAGGAACTTTTATTCCTGGCCAGGCTCCCATCTATTATAAGATCCCTGTGGTGTAAAACATTTCTTCTTGCACCGAATATGGCTCCTGTAGTTAGTATCTCTTTTTCCTGAATTTTTCAAGGCCAATGAGAATACTCTCTCTGGGCCAGGATCACAAGGACAAGATATGGGGGCAGAAATCCACAGGAACCCACAGTGCATAAAGAAAAAGCTTCCAGGAGGTGTTCTGAAGGAGAACATCTATTTCTACTAGTAGGAAGCAGAGTAAAAGACGATGGTTTGGCACAGATGTGTATGTATATGTATGAGGTGCCTCTCGCCTGCAGGGACTGTGCATAAGGTGCTCTGTCCTAGGTCTTGAGACTAGAGCAGAGTACAGTTGTTTTTCTCTCATAGGGCCATGGGGATCCACCCTGACAGAGCCCTACGGAGAAAAGCAGGCTCCTCATGTCTTCCTGTGAGAGTAAGAACAGTCTCTCTTACGCAAATCTTTGTGAATTACTACCAGCGATCTCTTAGTATTTTGGCATATGTTACCTTTTTTGGTTCCTCACAGCAGAGACAGTGGAAAAACACGCCGAGGGGTTATTTTCTTTTTTCTACAGCTCCAGAAGCCCAGGTTCGGGGGGGGGGGTAGGTCACATAGGTATTCAGTGAGTGGCAGGAGCTGGACTAGAACCTAGGTCTCTTTCCTCCCAGCTCAGAGCTCTCTCCACCACATTATGCTCCAAACTGACAAACAGGCTGCTCAGACAAGGTCCTTAGAAGAAGTACTTCCCCTCTTCTATGAAGCTGTTATAGGACAGTTGTCCCTGTGTCCAGTGAACTGGCATGCTGACATGATGGAGCCCCCACAGCTCTAGCTTTGGAGTCCTACTTTTTGCGTGCATACTAAGTCACTTCAGTTGTGTCCAACTCTGTGTGACCTATGGACTGTAGACCACCAGGCTCCTCTGTCCAAAGGATTTTACTGGTGAGAATACTGGAGTGGGTTGTCATTTCCTTCTCCAGGGGATCTTTCTGACCCAGGGATTGAACCCAGGTCTCTTATGTCTCCTGCATTAGCAGGCAGGTTCTTTACCACTAGCTCCACCTGGGAAGTCCCTCCCGCTCTTTACTTCCTCTCTTTATCCTTGATGCAGGAGACTCAGGTTTGATCCCTGGGTCAGGAAGATCCCCTGAAGGAGAGCATGGCAATCCACTCCAGTATTCTTGCCTGGAGAATCCCATGGACAGAGGAGCCTGGCAGGCTACAGTCCATAAAGGTCCCAAAGAGTTGGTCACTAACTGAAGTGGGGCTTCCCTGGTGGCTCAGCAGTAAATAAACTGCCTGCAATAGAGAAGACAATGGTTCAGTCTCTGGGTCAGGAAGACCTCCTGGAGAAGGGAATGGCAACTTACTCCAGTATTCTCACCTGTAAAATCCCATAGACAGAGGAGCCTGGCGGGCCCCAGTCCATAGGGTCGCAAAGAGTGAGACATGACTAGAGAAACTTAGCATGCACAGCAGAGTGGCTAATGTTTATCTCTTACTGTGTGCCAGGCACATGGTAGGTGTTTTATGTGAATAAACTCATTTAAACCCCACAATAATCCTATGAAACAGGTAAAATTGTTAGTAGCCACATGATGAAGAGGAAAGCAGCAAGGCTCAGAATGGCTTAATAACCTGTCCCAGAATTCACAGTAAGCCATGGGGCCAGAGTTTGAAATTAGAGCCCCTGACTCCAGACCCTACATGCATACTCACCATAATGTACTGCTTCTTGCACTTACAACGTTGCTAGAGATGATGTGGGCATCATCTATGTCTTAGGTAAGCCCTAGCCAAGCCCCCTGATAATGAATCTGGATCTCTGGTTGGCTTTCTGGGAACTGCTCCAGCTAGCTCCAGAGGAGTGGATAACCTAAGTCTCTTTGAAATTCTACAGTCGTCTCTTCCACTCACTAGTAAGTTTTATGAGGGTAAGACTCATGTCTGATTCATCTTGGCATCGCCTACCAGGTCATGCTGCTCAGAGGCCACCCACCTGTGCCCAGGGAGGGACACCTACCCGTGCTGGAGTGCCATGCGCACAAAGCCCTTGCGCTTCTGGAGGATGAGCCTGGTGGTGTTGGGCACACTCTGCAGGGCCTCTCCCACTCCTCCAACTACAATGCCCACAAGGTTGCCAGTGTCATGGCTCAGCAGGTAGTCAATAGCTGGCTGACTCACGGAGCACACACCTGAGGAGAGCCAAGGAGCAGAGAGAGGAGCAAAAGGATCAAGAGAGGGGAGAATGGCTGAAGGGGAATACCCTCTGCTTGACTCACTGGCTTGTGTGCCCTCCTTTCCCATGGGGCCCAGAAGGAGAATCAGTGAATGGAACAAAGGGTGTGGAGAAGAGAGGGCTAAGACAAGCAAATGCAGCACATCTTACTTTGAGGCAATATTTCCAGTTCACAGGAGGCACTGGGTCAAAACTATAGTAGGAAGGTTTTCAGTGGGAAAAAACCAGAAAGACTTTCTAAATCCCCAACTGTAATTCTACCTTTTTCTTTTCCTGGATTGTCACTAATAGCAACAGCTATTATTTATGGAGCACATACTCTTTGGCAGGTGTTATCTTGGGTGTTTTAGTTGTATTGTCTCATTTAATCATCACGCCACCTCTGAGGTTAGACTATTATCATCAGCACCACTTTACAAATGAGGAAACTGAGACCAGTGGAGCTTCAGTAGCTTGCCAAAACCACACAGTAAGTGGCACAGCCAGGATTCGACCCCAGGCAGTTTGCTCTACAACATATGCTTTTTAACTACTGTGCTATGATGGCAGGAGGCTGAGAAGGAGGGGTGGGGCTTAAAAAGGTGTATTTCCAAGTGGGGAGATGAGCCAGAAACTCTAGTAAGTATGGTCAGAAGCACCTTTGGCCATGAGGTAGTCCCTAATAAATGGGATCTTGAAGAACCAGGACAGTGTGGCCAGATGGGGAGTGATGCCTGGAAAGATCTTCGAGAAGCCTGTGGCCTCAGTGCAGAAGTTACAGAAGGCGCCAAAGGTCAAGAGGCCGTGGGGGTGAACTCCCATGAGATAGTTGTGCTCAGGTGATAGATCTTTAGTCTTCACGATCTGCAGCCACAGAGAGAAATGTCAAAGGTGATGAAATGAGATCACATGAGAAAGCAAGGGTGAAGATGCCTTAGAGGGTTCAGGGAGCTCTCTAAAGCAGAACTTTTCAACAGGCCAGGAGTGGCGTTGAGGGGGTCAAGATATCTGACTCCTCGCCCTCTGGGAGACCAGTAGGATCGGGGGCACCTACAACTGCTGGGCTCCTTGCCTGTGGCTGGAAAGCAGTCTCCGCCGTTTAGGCATGGGATCATTTTCTGTGAATGCTGTCATACGAAAAAGGTTGGCAAAAATCTTGACAGTATCTCTTATCTACTCCAAAGAGTGCACAGAGGAGCAGCATAGTAGTACATTTCTACAACCTCTTCCTGGTATTTTCTCCCCCATCTCCCTACCAGGGCTAGTTTACTGAGCTTTGAAAACCAGCTTAGATATCACTTTGTTTATGAAGCCTTTCCTTACACCTCATCTGAACTACTTATGTACCTTGTACCAAACCATGAATATGTACTCATCTGTCCTCCCCATTGGACGTGAACTTTTTTAATGGCTGAGGACTGCATCCTACTCACTTCTCTTTACCCCAAACTATGTGGTATAGAGTAGGTTTTCAATCAGTGTTTGTTAAACTGATCTGAACTGTACTTGTGTTTCTGCCTGCATCATCTGGTAGGTCATGCCTACCAGGACATCCAAAGTATATTAGCAGTGTAGCAAATGCCCTGTAGCAATGTTGGACCCTGAAGTCTGTCTAGCGTGCACTGAGACTTCTCTGAGATGCTCACTTTCCTTATGGACAGCCCTAGTCATTTAGCATCAATGCCTAGTATTTGGGGAACTGTGAGGGATGCTGGGGAAGAGACACTTACGGAAATGGGAAAATAGTCCCTGATGTGGGTCCAGGCACACCAGTTCCTTACCCAGGCCGATCGCCTGCCACCTGAGATAGAAATGTCAGTAGGGGATGTGTCTGTGTGTGCCATGCCCAGCCCTCTCACTCACCCAGCACTTCCAGAGCAGCCTGGAAGGATTATGGCTCTGCTAAGGAAGTGGAAAAGGTAGAGACCCCAGGATGGTCCTGGCTGGCCCAGCCCCTCTCTGAGAAGAGCCAGCTCCTGGCTCCGAGAACTTGTATGAGAGTCCTGTGGCATGGTAAGTGGAACTCCTTGGTTACAGGTTGAGATGGAACATTCTTAAATCCTGTTATTTCTAGGTCCATGAGTCTTACCTTGCTCTGGGGTCTTCCAGTCCAGGAGAAACCAGGCAAAGTAAAGGGCTGGTAGTGGCCACCAGGATGTAAACAGTAGGTAAATGGCCAATGGCTGCAAGATCCAAACTGATGAGGGAGCAGATCAGACCAAATTTGTGCTGCCAGCAGAACTTGACCAGGCCCAGCCCTATTAAGAGCCCTCCAAACTCTCCAAGCCCCTGGTCCTGGCCTTCTGCCCAATCCAGCTCCTGCCTGTCCATCAGCCACATCCACCTGTCCTTCAAACTTTCCCTCTTTCATCTACCATACACACCAGCCCTATTTCTTTGTTTACCTCTCATCTCTGTCCCCCTGCCTGCTCACTGTCCCCCTACACCTGCTCCCTGCCTGCTACCAGCTTTTCACCCACTGCTTCCATTAATACACAGTCTTTCCCCTCGTCTCTTATTTCCCTCCCTATTCCTCACCCTTGAATGCTTGTTAAACCACTAGCTCACCCTCCCTTGCCCGTATAGTGTCGATATCTCTCCATACTCCTTGCATACAGCATCTGCAGCCCTCTATTCTTGCCCGTTCACCATTCCTTCCATTATCTCTGTCTCCCCTTCCACTCCAACCATGCTACTAACACTCCCCTCCCAGAATGGAATATCCAATGGTTCAAACACAGGTTATACTTCTCTGTCTTTAATGCTAATGCTTCTGCTCCACTCCCCATGCTACCTTGAGATTACAGATGTATCATTTTATTCCATGGGCCTATTTTTCCTCTCCAGATAGTGAGGGTTAGGGAGGGGCTGAAATTAGCTAGATCTGCTCAGAAGTATCATGACTCTCTTCTACCTCCCCCGACCTGTCTTTACTGCCTGCAAGATTCTATCTTTTCCTTCTCAGGGTACTTAGGGAGCTTGACCAGAGATGAGACTTCCCATGAGCATAAAAATTGCCCCAGACCTGGTCCTGGCCTCTGATTATGGCTTCTTACCATGCTCTCTTGGATCAGTACTCACATATGCCAAGGTAGCTCAGGGGCCAGTGCAGAAGTAGCAGACTCTGGAAGTGCTTAGGCTGCTTGAAACAAGGCATTGTGCCTAGGAGCCTGAAGGAGATGAAGATCCCAGAACGGTGTTCCAACCCAAGGTGCCACTAGCCTCTGGAAGCTCACTCAGTAGCAAACACATATGATTAGGAGGATTTTCGCCTGCCCTATCCGTTCTTTGTCCTGCCCCACACCTACCACCCACTGAAGGGAGCAGGCCTTGGAGTATAAGGACAGTCTTAACAGATGTGAGCCCTGGGCCTTTCCCATTTGCCCTTTGATTCTTTTTCCTGGGATTATTAGGACATCAGGATGGAGAAAAGGTGAGAAGGGCTGTTATCCAGTCCTAGTGACCCAGAGGTCCAGAGAAGGGAAACATCCCTTACATCACAGGTTACTCTGAGATTGTAGGTATTGTGACCTCAGAGAGATGGCTAGTGGGAAGGGAGCGCTGCGGGTTTGTGGAGTTGGGGAGCATCTAGAGCTAGGTGTCTGTTGAAGCTGTTGCCCTGAGACAGCCTGGTTTGGGGATGTCCCTGTTTTACAATTTTCTATTATAAACATTTCCATGTACACACAAAACTAGAGAATGCAAGAAATTTTCATCTTTGTATTCATGTTTCATGTTCATCTTCAACAACTATTAACATTTTGTCATACTTGTTTCACCTATCTCTCCACTTTTTTTCTTGGAGTATTTTAAAGCAACTCTAAGACAGGGTGTCATTTCACCCCTAAATTTCACTATGCATCTACAGAAATTTGGATGTTTTCTTTGATAAGAAATACCATTATCACCATTAAAAAAATTAATACTCCTCTATTAATATCTAACATCCAGTCTATATTCAAATGTCTTTTTCAGTTCAGTTCAGTTCAGTTCAGTCGCTCAGTCATGTCCAGCTCTTTGCAACCCCATGAATCACAACACACCAGGCCTCCCTGTCCATCACCAACTCCTGGAGTTCACTCAGACTCATGTCCATCGAGTTGGTGATGCCATCCAGCCATCTCATCCTCTGTCGCTCCCTTCTCCTCCTGCCCCCAATCCCTCCCAGCATCACAGTCTTTTCCAATGAGTCAACTCTTCGCATGAGGTGGCCAAAGTACTGGAGTTTCAGCTTTAGCATCATTCCCTCCAAAGAAATCCCAGGGCTGATCTCCTTCAGAATGGACTGGTTGGATCTCCTTGCAGTCCAAGGGACTCTCAAGAGTCTTCTCCAACACCACTGTTCAAAAGCATCAATTCTTTGGCGCTCAGCCTTCTTCACAGTCCAACTCTCACATCCATACATGACTACTGGAAAAACCATAGCCTTGACTAGACGGACCTTACTCGGCAAAGTAATGTCTCTGCTTTTGAATATGCTATCTAGGTTGGTCATAACTTTTCTTCCAAGGAGTAAGGGTCTTTTAATTTCATGGCTGCAGTCACCATCTGCAGTGATTGGAGCCCAGAAAAATAAAGTCTGCCACTGTTTCCACTGTTTCCCCATCTATTTGCCATGAAGTGGTGGGACCGGATACCGTGATCTTTGTTTTCTGAATGTTGAGCTTTAAGCCAACTTTTTCACTCTCCTCTTTCACTTTCATCAAGAGGTTTTTTAGTTCCTCTTCACTTTCTACCATAAGGGTGGTGTCATCCGCATATCTGAGGTTATTGATATTTCTCCCAGTAATCTTGATTCCAGCTTGTGCTTCTTCCAGTCCAGCGTTTCTCATGATGTACTCTGCATAGAAGTTAAATAAGCAGGGTGACAATATACAGCCTTGACGTACTCCTTGTCCTATCTGGAACCAGTCTGTTGTTCCATGTCCAGTTCTAACTGTTGCTTCCTGACCTGCATATGGATTTCTCAAGAGGCAGGTCACTGGTAGTTAATTTGAATCAGGATCTAAACAAGGTCCACTGATTATATTTGGATGTTATGTCTCTCTAAATTTTCATTGTTAAAAAAAGAACCTGGATACAGATACCCAGATGTCTTAGAATTGTTTTTAAAATACTCCAAGAAAAAAATGAGATAGATTAAACAAGTAAGACAAAATGTTAATAGTGGTTGAAGATGACCATGAAACATGAACACAAAGATGAAAATTTCTTGCATTCTAAAACAAATGCATGACTTAATGAATTATTATAAGACAAGTACCTTGCAACCACCATTAGGTCAAGAAATAGATGTTTTTCACCCACCCCAGAAGCCTCTCACATGCCCCATTACAATCACAACCCTCTTCCTCCTTCCAAAGTAACTATTATCTTTGACATTTAGAAAAATCTTTCCCTTGCCTTTCCATGGTTTTATTACTCAGACACACTTCCCTAATTACCATAGTTTAGTCCTGTTCATTACAAAAATTATTATGTACCTTAGGTTCTCTCTTTTTAAAACTTTTTATTTGGGAATAATTTTAGATTGATAGGAGAGTTGCAAAGTTCCCTATGCCCTTTACCCATCTTCCTCTTATGTAACCATCTTATGTATAGTAATCAGAGCTAGGAAACCAATACTGGAACGTTAATTGTTAACTCCAGACTTTATTCAAATTGCACTAGTTTTTTCTACTAATGTCCATTTCTGTTTCAGGGTGTCATCAGGTCCCACGTTGTATTTAGTCATCATGTCTCTCTAGTCTTCTCCAATCTATGATGGTTTCTTGGTCTTTCTTTGCCTTTTACGACTTTGGCATTTTGTAAGAATTTAAGTCTGTATTAGTTTCCAGTTTCCCCATCCATCCATTTCTTTTCCTGGCCATTTTGACCTAGAGAATCTCCCACAGTCTAGACTCTGCCTGCTGTGTGTCTGTATTTCCCCCAGATTGGCAGCTGGATTCGAACACTGGATCAGACTCAGGTTTGAGCCCTTCAGCAAGATCTTCGTTTTTAATACAGAACAATCCTACTTCCTATTTTCCTTTATCCCCTGCCATTGACCTATCAAAGACTATTTCCCTTGGAGTAAGCCAGTCTTCCAGACCTCAGAATCAGCTACCAGGAGCAGGAATGAAGGTGTAAAGCCTGTTGCATAAGTGATCACCACATACAGGCCAAAGTGAGGGGGGCAGCAAAGCCCTCATTCTTCTTTCTGATTTTCATCTCTTACCTTGTTATAATTTCATGCCCGCTGAAACAAATTGAATTGTTGGTGTTTTGTTTTCATTTGATGTTCACTCTTAGAGTTGGTATGCTTCTAAAGGGGTAGGGACCATATCTTATTTTTTAGTGCATCTGCCCATAATGCCTGGAAAGTCTTAGGCCCTCAGTATTAAATGAACAGTGAATGAGTATTTTAGTTTGAGGTCTGTGATTTCTTATGGGTAATGAGATCATAGGAATCCTATGAAGGAGTGTGTCCTGGGTAATGATTTGGGGAGACAAAAGGTTATATAGAAATAGAGGACAAGGGACACATTGCAAAATAAGAATGAGAGGAAGGAAGGCAAGTGCTGACCTTTGAGTTAGTTTGGCAAAAGACAGATTTCTACATACTTTGCCTTCTCTGCACCTGGAGGACTGTTCCCACTTCAGCTCTTCCTGCTAATTGAACATCAACCTTGCCTGGAGCAAGCTTGAGCATTCAGGTATTGCAGCATTTCCTGCAATCCTAGTTGGCATCCCTGTACTTGGGGGTGAGGACTAGCCCCTGACAACATAGGGGAGATTAGCGTTCTGTCTTTCCAGAACAGAATTTTCTAGGCCAACATCAACTCCCTGTCCATGCCTTCTCGTCTTTGTAAATTATCTTTTTCAGGACTCTTCCTGGATTAACTTCTAATAATTTGTGCATTTTTAGTTTTTCTCTTTTATCCTCCCACCAAAAGGAGGTAAGTTGTTGAGAAGACCCTCAAGCTACAGAGAGTATATGTGTACATACATTTTTCCTTCTGGTAGCAGATCACATCCTTTATTTTCCTATTTTAATGTTTACAATATCATAGACTTCCACAACTATTAAAAATAGTTGTATTTTTAACATCCGTTGATTGAGATATAGATAGATAGATAGATAAAACAAATGACAGCACTATGGCTATATATCATGACATCAGGACATTTGAAAAAAACATATGTGTAAGCATATTGCCAGGGGCCAGTGTGAGGAACTCCGCCCATGGCAAAGGTCATGAGGAAGGAGGCTTGGCAAAAGCAAAGGCATGATCAAGCCTCAGGAAACCCCCTGTTCCCGAGCATCTACCCCTAAAACCAGAGTCTGTTTTATGCTCTCACCTACACCTCTGACTTTACGGGGGGCTCTCCCCCATCACCATTTCTCTAGGAGAAGGAGTTAACTTGCAGCTCCAAGTCAATAAAAATTCCTGGGCATGACAAGAGTGTTTCAGCTTACGGACTCCTCTGAAGGTTATCTAGCCCGCCTGTATAGATAGGTTCGTCTGGCCACATGTGATTGTTTACAGCCTCCCAACCTGAGAGGCATGAGATGTTTTAGACTTACTAAAGGCAAATTCTTTTGGGAAGTTAGAAATTATTAGTATAGTGGGTTGGTTAGGAATTATATTGGTGAAGGGTTTTTTCATTTGTTGTGCCAATAATTGCTGCGAATTCCCTGCCCTGGGTGTGACAAGGGTGTCTCAGGTCAAACCTCTCTGCTGACAGACTAGCTTGTGTGACAGGATTATCCATACTCCTGCTACTAGCACATGATTGTTTACTACCTCTCAACCATAAACAGCACAGAGAGTTTTGGAGTATTTTGAGAGTCTTAGTTAGCATAGGGCTTTTCTCATTGTTGAGTCAATGATTGCCGCCAAGCCTCCATATCCTTAGGCACCTGGGAATATATTAATCAATGTATTTGGAATATAGAAAAGGAAATATAGTAGTTTTAAAGGTTAGCAATACTAGACTTTTTGAGTTAATGAATTTTCTCTTTTGTAATAGATCACTGTACGTTGTTATAAATCACTGTGTCCTTGCTATGTAAAAATGTAACTTTATCACTATCTTAAGACTAAATAGATCTTAAGGGGAACATTGGTGAAAGGATTTTCATTTGTTGGGTTGATGTTTGCTGCTAAATCTCCATGTTCCCTGCCCTTATAATGAATATAATTAGCATATAGGAGAAATAAGTATTAACCTTTAAGCATATAGGAGAAATAAGTATTAACCTTTAAGATTAATCATGTTAACCTTGGGTTAAATAAATTCCTTTCTTGATTGTAACTCACTACACCCTCACCCTGTAGGAATGTAACTTTATTTGGAGGGTGGTGCCTGGTTTAAGAAAAAACACCCTTGGAAAAAATAAGTTTTTTGGTTATCAGAAGAAAGGATCATAAAATGTCAGCAGGTCTCATGGCCAGAAGATGATGTAAAATCCCTAAGACCTTTTTGTGTGAAGCACCTGATTTTGATAAAGGTCAGGACTGCTGACCCCTGCATGACTCTGTATTCATCCCTATGTGTAACAAATGGTATATAAGCAAACCCAAAAATAAAGCAATCGGATCAGTTTCCGGAAAGACTGATACCCCCATGTCGTTCTTTCTTGCTCCCCGTTTTTCTGGCTGAATTCCCATCTGGAGCATGGATGCTATTCCATGTAAACCAAGTTATTCAGCCTCTTTTTCTCCACTAATTTTCCTACTACACTATCTGTTTCTAATCTCTCTATATATATCTGTAATTAAATATGTATTTTTCCAAGGACGCCAACTCTGTCCCCACCTTCGAATCACCCTGGATCCACCGGGGCTGGATATATTTTTTATTCATTCTAGACAGTGCTTGGGCCATATAGGAATTTCCAGAACCCTTGTAATAATAAGTTAGTCCCCCCACCCTCATCTACCCACAGTGGTTTGCTGCTTACAGGTTAGAAACGATGGTTTATTTGCTTTTTTTCAAAATGGAAATTGATTTATTATTTTCCCTGATTATAAAAATAATCCATATAATTACTAAAAATTTCATACTATACAAGAAAACAAGGGAAACAAAAGTCACTCATAACCTCACAATCCAGAAATAACAACTGTTAACTGTTCTTATCCTGGTATCTCTCTTTCTTGACTTTTTCCTATATGAATATAGAGATAAATATTGTGTCACTGTGAAGAGTTTAGGCTCTTGAGTCCAACATATCCAGGTCTGTATCTCAGCTCTGCCACTTAAGGGAACTGTGACCAATTACTTAACTGCTTAGTGCCTCAGTTTCCTCATCTGTAAAAGGTGAGTATAATACCTACTGATACTGTTGATTTGTCAGGAGGGTAAGTAATTAATGTAAAGCATTTTCTTCAGTTCCTTGTTTATTTATATGGTCACATTCAATGCTCAATAAATGTTAGTTATTATGTATAATTTCTTAATCAAAAGAGAATCATAGTTTCTGTACTGTTTTTTTTTAATTAATTTATTTTTGGTTGGGGTGGATCTTTGTTGCTGTATGTGGGCTTTCTCTAGTTGCAGTCAGTGAGGGAAGCTCTTTGTTGCAGTGCTTGGGCTTCTCATTGCAGTGGCTTCTCTTGTTGCAGAGCACGGGCTGTAGGTGTGAGGTCTTCAGTAGTTGCAGCTCCCAGACCCTGGAGCATAGGCTCAGAATTTGTGGCACATAGGCTTAGTTGTTCCACAGCATGTGGACTCTTCCTTCTGCATTGGCAAGCAGATTCTTATCCACTGCTCCACCAGAGAAGACCCTCTATACTGGGTTTAATCTGCTTTTTCACCTACAGTATATTATGGACATTTTTCATGTCAATTTTCTTCTATAACTTCATCATTTCATTGTATGGCTATGCCATGATTTGTTTAACCAATACCCTATTATTAAGGAAGCAGTCATTTTTAGATATGCCTCTTTTACTAATCTGGTCAGACTTCTAGGTCTTTTAATGGTAGGTGAAAAGTCACTGGTCAGAAACACTCGCTTACCCACAGCCCTTTCAGTGGGCACTGCTCAGTTTCCTCTCTCCCAGTTTTTAGGATTTACTGGTGCAAAAAATGGGCCACTTCCTCAAGCCTCGGTTAACCCGGGTAAGGTCCAGGGACCAGGTAATGTGGTCAGCAGAATCAGCCTCTCTCTCTCCAAAGAGACAGCTAAGTCTAAAGAAAGGGCTTGACCCTCTTCTCCAAACGGCTCAGAAAACGGGTTTCTTGAAGGCTCCCAATGTACTAGACCTAGAAGGGCTGCTGATTAGTTTCACTTCCGCTCAAACTCAGGAATGTTTAAACACAAGCCAAGTCCAGGGGTGAGGTGAAACCTGAAAAAATGGGTCTTGAAGGCTGTGGATCACTGAGATCAGCCTAAACTTAGGAAAGATCAGGGAAAGAAATCTGCCGTGTCAACATATTGTTTTCTTTGCTTTCATATTGTTTTCTTTTTGAGAAAAAAAAAATCATCTAGTCTCACCTGAACTAAGGAGAGTGATTGCAATTCCCTAGGCTGAGGACTTCCTTGGTATATAGGTGGTCCTGGCCACTATGAATTGTATCAGAGAAAATGAAGTAATGGACAAAAGAAATTAGGAAACCTGGGAATGTGAGAAGTGACTGTTAGTAAATATACTGATCCTTTCTTTTCTACTCCCACCCTTTTTTAAACATTACCTCATAGAATTGTACTAATTAAAATTCTTGGTTGATTAGACATTCTCACTGTTTACAGATGTCCCCCTTCCCTAATTATCCACTTACCTATGTATGTATGTATGTATGTATGTATGTATGTACCTACCCACCTTTGCAGTAGGAATTGCCCTCTTGAGCACTACACATGAGAAGTACTATCTTGCCCCTGGGTCACAATTTAGCAACTAATTATCTGCTCTTGCCCTTCACTTCCTTCTCATATGTCCAAAGGTATTTTCATCCTTTTTAGTTTATTTTATTGAAGTATAGTTGATTTACAGTGTTTTGCCAATTTCTGCTATGCAGCAAAGTGAGTCAGTCATTCATGTATATTTTTTCATATTCCTTTCCATTATGGTTTATCACAGGATATTGTTCCTGTGATAGTCCCTGTGCTACATAGTAGGAGCTTCTTGTTTATTCATTCTATATATTGAAGATATCTTCTTGATACTACAGCTTTGGTAATAGAACTCCTCTTTTCCATATCTTCAGTCCCTGGCCTGGTAAGGTTTCATGATAGCAGCATCAAATCCTTAAGTGAGCTCTTTCACAATAGGAAGTGGACAGCATATAGCCAAAGCAGGTCAAGGGAAAAGATGGACAGGCGTCAATATTCCCCAAAGCTAAGCCTGGTCCTACGGAGAGCTGGATAACAGAAACAAGTTGAAGTGTTAAGATCTGGAAAGTCAACAAGGTGTGGAGGTCAAAGCAAGAATAAACCAAAAGACAAGTCCATTCCATAAGGTGACAGGGCCAGTAGAAACCACCCAGGTCTAGGGCTAAGTCAGAGGTGAGTGGAGGTCAGAAGTTTAGATGATCTCCATCTTTATTTTCATGTGGTAAGAACAATCAGACTGCGGCCTTGTGCTTTCCCTACCTTCTTTTGCATTCAGTGCCACCAGTCAGCCTCAGTTTATTCCCCAAGTGACCCTGCCTGCCTCTGGCTATCTGCCTAGTCCTTTCTAAGCCTATTTGCATGCTAAACAATTGGATGTATTCATGCTGTGTGGTGTGTGCAGAAATAGGCAAGCTGGAGGTGGTAGGAATCAAGGGTTTGTTTAGTGCAGTGTGAGCACTGCAGGAGTGAAAACCAGAGTTTGCGAAGAAAGAACCTGTCATATCACCAAATATGGCTGGGCAGATGCTAACTGGGAAGCTGCTTCAGGTTTCCTGGTGCCACTAGACTCTGTGGGGCTAAAAACTGATCAGTCTGAAGAAGAATAGTTTATTGGCTGCAGATTCTCTGATACCTAAGTACCTTCAAGGGATTTTAACTCACAAGTCAAGGCGCAGGTTACAGGCAATTATCTCATACTTTATATTCCTGATACAATCGTTAACCTCACGGGCCCCTTGATGTTGCTGGAAGATTTTCCTTTCCCATCCTTTTCATCTTTGATGCCAGAGAGTCATATAGACTCATTGATTTCTTCCTCTTATCTTCTAGGAGAAACTAGCTGGCATGGCTAGACTTTTTCAAGGCCCCATCTTTATCTCATAAGGTGTAGTGCACTTGCTGAAATTTTTGTAACTGCTGGGAGGAGGGTGAAGAGGACTTCCCTCCCTATTGCAGGGTAGTGGGGAATTACATTAGCTTGTATTGTCCTCTCCTAAAAACCAAACTTTACATATGGTTTGTTCAGCCTGTGGGAATGGCCAAACCAACCATGTACATGCAGGAGACAAGGAGATGCAAGAGGGACCAAGACCTACAAGCTGAACTACCAGTTGCAAACTCAAATGTCTCTAGGTACCAGATGTACTAGAAATGAGGGAACAGGCTAAAGAGTTATAATAGAGAATGGTGCGAATTATGGTGAACTAGAGAAAGCATGTTTCTTCTAAAGGCCTTCAAAGTTAGTTTTTCCAGTTAAAAAAATTCAAGCATACAGGACAGTTGAAAGAATAGTATAATACACATTTGTATATCATCTATCTCTTCAAGTCAGTAGTTGTCAGTATTTTACATGTTTATTCTGTCTCTCTCTATAGGAATATATAGGGCTTTCCTGGTTGCTCAGATGGTAAAGAGTCCGCCTGCAATGCAGGAGACCTGGGTTTGATCTCTGGGTTAGGAAGATCCCCTGGAGAAGGGAATGGTAACACACCCCAATATTCTTGCCTGGAGAATTCCATGGACAGAGGAGCCTCGTGGGCTACAGTTCATGGGGTCACAAAGAGTTGGACACTACTGAGCACTCACAGACTTTTGTGTATACATACACACACACTTATATATGGTATTTCTCTCTAACTTGACTGTTTCCACTCAACCACTAAGATTTTGAGTTTCATCTTTGTTGACATATGTAGCTCTGCTTTTTTGTATTCCATTCTATGAATATGGATGGATGTACTGTGGTTTATTTGATGGACATTTGGTTTGTTTCCAGCTTATTTTTGCTAGCATAAACCTTGTTTCTAGGACATTCTTATCCATGTGTTGTAGTGCTCACGTGTAAAAGTTTCTCTAGGGCATATGCGTAGGAGTGGTACTGCTGAATCATAGATTTGGGGCAGATTCTGTTTTACTAGGACATGCTAGATTGTTTCCCAAAGTGATTACATCATATGCTTTCAGCAGGGTGTGGGTTCACATTGCTCCATATCCTAACACTTGGCTTTAACTTTTAAAGTTTTTGCCAATTTAGTGTCAAATGCTACCTTTTGCAGTTTGAATTTGTATTTCCCTATTTACTAAAGAGGTTGAGCATTGGTTCTTAAACTTATGGGTCACATTTCTTCTGGAAACTCCTTGTTTACATCTTTTACTCATTTTCCTAATAGTTATCTTTTACTTGTCGATATGTAGGATCTCTTGACAAATTAGTATTTACCAATACTAATCCTTTGTCAGTTGGGTGCTGTGAATGTCAATATAGTCTCTGGAACCAGATTAGGTTCAACTCCCAGCTCCTCCCTTCAATAACTGTGTGATCTCTGGCAGTTAATCTCTGTGCCAGCAGTTTCCTTAACCTCTTTGATCTACATTTTTCTCATCTGTGGAGTACTTAACTCATAGACTTGTCATAGACACACATATACATGTGTGTGTGCCAATTAAAGGAGTTAATATATATATATATATAAAGTACTTAGGATAGTACCTGGGCCCTTTTGCTCAACATATTATGCATTTCAATAGAATGCTCCTTAAAGGCAGAAATTTTGTTTTGACTTGTCTACTAATTTATCCTTGTTATTGATGCTCAATAATATCTGTTGAATGGATGATCTTTATCTTTGTTTGTAGACTGTCTTTTCTCTTTTTTAAGAGATTTTTAAAAGTTCTTAATTTTAATGTGAATGTATCCATCCTTTCCTTTAAGGTTTGCATGTTTGTGTGTTGTTTTAATAAAAATTTCCCTGAGATTATGAAGAATTCTTTCTATACTTAATTCCAAAATTTGAAAACTTTGTTGTTTTTAAAAAATTTTTATAACTTTGGGAAAAGGAAATGCAAAAATGACAGGTTTAGTTAGTTACAGAAAACATTAAAATCACCACAAAGTTGATTTGAGTGCTTTTCAGTCTATAAATGGGATTGAGCTAAGCTTCTTAGCTCCTTTTCAAGCTCATTCCTCCATGCTCTTCGCCTCAGGGCTGATCATTCCATCCTAGGCCTTCCCTCCTCACCTTATTTTTTAAGAAATTAATTTTTACTGGAGTATTCCTGCCTGCAAAATCCCATGGACAGAGGAGCCTGGCAGGCTACAGTCCGTGGTGTCACAAAGACATGACTAAGTATGCACATACATACATATAGCTGCTTTACAATGTTGTGTTAGTTTCTGCTATACAGCAAAGGGAATCAGCCACACTTATGCATATATCTCCCCTCTTTTTTGGATTTCCTTCACATTTAGGTCACCATAGAGTACTGGCCTTCCTCACCTCTTTTGCCTCATGTTTTCTCTAAAAATTTTTAAAGTCAGTTACTAGTATAAGGGCTTAAGTAAATCTATTTTACTTAATCTCATTAATTCATTCATTCAACAAATATTTATTGTGTGCCAACTACTGTATGCAGTGTTCTACGTACTGGGGTTTCAGCAGTAAACTAAACAAGGTCCTTGTCCACATGATGCTTATATTCTAGGGAGGGATGACAACAACAAAGGAATATATAATGCCAAATCGTGATGTATTCTGTGAAGTAAAATAAATCAGAATAAGGGAGATGGGAGAGCAGTGCCATTTTAGGTAGATTGGTCAGGGAATGTGTATAGATATCAAAGGGAAGAGCCATTCTAGACAGAGGGATCAGCAAGCACAAAGGCCCTGAAGTAGGAGCATATTTGTTCAAGGAATTTATTTCAGTTCAGTTAAGTTCAGTTGCTCAGTCGTGTCCAACTCTGCGACCCCATGAATCGCAGCATGCCAGGCCTCCCTGTCCATCACCAACTCCCGGAGTTCACTCAGACTCACGTCTATCGAGTAAGTGATGCCATCCAGCCATCTCATCCTCTGTCGCTCCCTTCTCCTCCTGCCCCCAATCCCTCCCAGCATCAGAGTCTTTTCCAAAGAGTCAACTCTTCGCATGAGGTGGCCAAAGTATTGGAGTTTCAGCTTTAGCATCATTCCTTCCAAAGAAATCCCAGGGCTGATCTCCTTCAGAATGGACTGGTTGGATCTCCTTGCAGTCCAAGGGACTCTCAAGAGTCTTCTCCAACACCACAGTTCAAAAGCATCAATTCTTTGGTGCTCAGCCTTCTTCACAGTCCAACTCTCACATCCATGCATGACCACTGGAAAAACCATAGCCTTGACCAGACAGACCTTAGATGGCAAAGTAATGTCTCTGCTTTTGAATATGCTCTCTAGGTTGGTCATAACTTTTCTTGCAAGGAGTAAGCATCTTTTAATTTCATGGCTGCAGTCACCATCTGCAGTGATTTTGGAGCCCCCAGAAATAAAGTCTGACACTGTTTCCACAGTTCAGTTCAGTCGCTGGAAAAAACATAGCTTTGACTATGCCACATTTGTTGGCAAAGTAATGTCTCTGCTCTTTAATATGCTGTCTAGGTGTGTCATAGGTTTTCTTCCAAGGAGCAAGTCTCTTTTAATTTCATGGCTGCAGTCACCATCTGCAGTGCTTTTGGAGCCCAAGAAAATGAAGTCTGTCACTGTTTCCATTGTTTCCCCATCTATTTGCCATGAAGTGATGGGACCAGATGCCATGATCTTAGTTTTTTGAATGTTGAGTTTTAAGCCAGCTTTTTCACTCTCCTCTTTCACTTTTATCAAGAGGCTCTTCAGTTCCTCTTAACTTTATGCCATAAGGGTGGTGTCATCTTCATATCTGAGGCTATTAATATTTCTCCCAGTGATCTTGATTCCATCTTGTGTTTCATCTAGCCTGACATTTTGCATGATGTACTCTGCATATAAGTTAAATAAGCAGGGTGACGATATACAGCCTTGACGTACTCGTTTCCTGATTAGGAACCAGTCCCTTGTTCCATGTCCGGTTCTAACTGTTGCTTCTTGACCTGCATACAGATTTCTCAGGAGGCAGGTAAGGTGATCTGGCATTCACATCTCTTGAAGAATTTTCCACAGTTTGTTGGGATCTACACAGTCAAAGGCTTTGGTGTAGTCAATAAAGCAGAAGTAGATGTTTTTCTGGAACTCTCTTGCTTTTTCTATGATCCAACGAATGTTGGCAGTTTGATCTCTGCTTCTTCCACCTTTTCTAAATCCAACTTGAACATCTGGAAATTCATGGTTCACATACTGTTGAAGCCTGGCTTGGAGAATTTTGAGAATTACTTTACTAGAGTGTGAGATGAGTGCAATTGTGCAGTAGTTTGAACAGTCTTTGGCATTGCCCTTCTTTGGGATTGCAGTGAAAACTGACCTTTTCCAGTCCTGTGGCCACTGCTGAGTTTTCCAAATTTGCTGGCATACTGAGTGCAGCACTTTCACAGCATCATCTTTTAGGATTTGAAATAGCTCAGCTGGAATTCTATCACTTCCACTAGCTTTGTTCATAGTGATGCTTCCTAAGGCCCACTTGACTTCGCATTCTAGGATGTCTGGCTCTAGGTGAGTGATCACACTATCGTGGTTATCTGGGTCATGAAAGTCTTTTTTGTATAGTTCTGTGTATTCTTGCCACCTCTCCTTAATATCTTCTGCTTTTGTTAGGTCCATACTGTTTCTGGCCTTTATTGTGCCCATCTTTGCATGAAACGTTATGCAAAGATACCTTGGTACCTCAATTTTCTTGAAGAGATCTCTAGTCTTTCCCATTCTATTGTTTTCCTCTATTTCTTTGCATTGGTTGCTGAGGAAGTCTTTCTTTTCTCTCCTTGCTATTCTTTGGAACTCTGCATTCAAATGGGTATATCTTTCCTTTTCTCCTTTGCCTTTCCCTTCTCTTCTTTTCATAGCTCTTTGTAAGGTCTCCTCAGGCAAACATTTTGCCTTTTTGCATTTCTTTTTCTTGGGGAAAAAGAAATTATACTGCCTCCTGTACAATATCACGAACCTCCATCCATAGTTCTTCAGGCACTCTATCAGATCTAATCCCTTGAATCTATTTGTCACTTCCACTGTATAATCGTAAGGGATTTGATTTAGGTCATACCTGAATGGTCTAGTGGTTTTTCCCTACTTTCTTTAATTTAAGTCTGAATTTGGCAATAAAGAGTTCATGATCTGAGCCACAGTCAGCTCCCGGTCTTGTTTTTGCTGATTGTTTGGAGCTTCTCCATCTTTGGCTGCAGAGAATATAATCAATCTGTATTATTGTAATCAATCTGTATTTTCGGTATTGACCATCTGGTGATGTCCATGAATAGAGTCTTCTCTTGTCTTGTTGGAAGAGGGTGTTTGGTATGACCAGTGCGTTCTCTTGGCAAAACTCTGTTAGCCTTTGCCCTGCTTCATTCTGTACACCAAGGCCAAATTTGCCTGTTACTCCAGGTATCTCTTGACTTCCTACTTTTGGATTCCAGTCCCCTGTAATGTAAAAGACATCTTTTTTGGGTATTAGTTCTAGAAGGTCTTGTAGGTCTTCATAGAACCATTCGGCTTCAACTTCTTCAGCATTACTGGTCAGGCATAGACTTGGATTACTGTGATATTGAATGGCACTCCATAAGCATTTGTTAAAATAGTAAAAGAGTAGTGTTGTGATAGCTTGAGTGCCCTGAGTGATGCAGCACAGATAGCAATTCATGCTGACACATTTGCTGAACTGCTAATCCTCTAGAAACAGTGTGTCCTGTGATGCTGTGTATATGTCATATGATGGGAGAGATCTTGGGGATAAGGAGTAAGGCAGCTCCCAGACTCTGCATATCCTCAGGGAGGACGTGTTTGCACAGATGTTTTGGGGCTTTGTCTCCAGACTGTTGGGTTTGTCAAGGGGGTGGAGTTCCCCTCCAGCTAGCTATAGGCGTGACTGCTCTGTCTTCAGAGAATGCAATGGCACCCCACTCCAGTACTCTTGCCTGGAAAATCCCATGGATGGAGGAACCTGGTAGGCTGCAGTCCATGGGGTCGTGAAGACTGAGCGACTTCACTTTCACTTTTCACTTTCATGCATTGGAGAAGGAAATGGCAACCCACTCCAGTGTTCTTGCCTGGAGAATCCCAGGGACGGGGGAGCCGGGTGGGCTGCCGTCTATGGGGTCACACAGAGTCGGACACGACTGAAGCGACTTAGCAGCAGCAGCTCTGTCTTCTGACTTACCAGTTACCAGTCCTGGGCCATCCCTAAACTCAGTTTTCTGTCAGTTACTGGGGTTGGGGTGGATAGTGGGGGGTGGAAATCAAACTGGTTATTGAAAAGCAATATTGGAAAGCAAACTGGTTATTGAAAGTTTGGAAAGCAAACTGGTTATCAGGTCATCAGAGCCAGAGATTAGGCTCTAAAAGCTTCTTAGTTTTTCCTCAGACATTATGCCTTGAGACTGTGGTGGTTTCTATGTGTGTATGTGTGGGTGCTCAGTCATGGAGGGTAGCCCGCCAGGTTCCTCTGTTCATGGGATTCTCCAGGCAAGAATTCTGGAGTGGGCTGCCATTTTCTTCTCCAGGGGCTCTTCCCAACCCAGTGGTCAAACCTGTGTCTGCTGTGTCTCCTGCACTGGCAGGTGGATTCTTTTCCACTAGCACCACCTGGGAAAGAGGTGGCTTCTGTATGTGTTCAGTTCAGTTCAGTTCAGTTGCTCAGCTGTGTCTGACTCTTTGAAACCCCATGGACTGCAGTACTCCAGGCCTCCCTGTCCATCACCAACTCCTGGAGCCTGCTCAAACTCATGTCCATCGAGTTGGTAATGTCATCCAACCATCTCATCCTCTGTCACCCCCTTCTCCTCCCACCTTCCATCTTTCCCAGCATCAGGGTCTTTTCAAATGAATCAGTTCTTCACACCAGGTGGCCATAGTATTGGAGTTTCAGCTTCAGCATCAGTCCTTCCAATGAATATTCAGGAGTGATCTCCTTTAGGATGGACTGGTTGGATCTCCTTGCAGTCCAAGGGACTCTCCAGAGTCTTCTGCAACACCACAATTCAAACATCAATTCTCCAGCCCTCAGCTTTCTTTATAGTTCAGCTCTCACATTCATATATGACTACTGGAAAAATCATAGCTTTGACTAGATGGACTTTGTTGACAAAGTAATGTCTCTGCTTTTTAATATGCTGTGTAGGTTGGTCATAACTTTTCTTCCAAGGAGCAAACATCTTTTAATTTCATGGCTGCAGCCACCATCTGCAGTGATTTTGGAACCCAAGAAAATGAAGTCTGTCACTGTTTCCATTGTTTCCCCATCTATTTGCCATGAAGTGATGAGACCAGATGCCATGATCTTAGTCTTCTGAATGTTGAGTTTTAAGCCAACTTTTTCACTCTCCTCTTTCACTTTCATCAAGAGGCTCTTTAGTTCTTCTTTGCTTTCAGCCATAAGGGTGGTGTCATCTGTGTGTGTGTGCGGGCGGGATGGAGGGAGTCTAAAAAGGGGGGGTTTCCCTGTGACAGCCTTGGACCTGGGGGTAGCAGTGAGTCTGAAGATCTCTTCCAACCCCTAACAAGGCACTGTCCTCCTCATCTGTATCCCTTCAGACCTCTTTGCTTTGTCCCTCTTGATACCCTCTTGTTAAGCAGCCATTGGAAAGAAGTGAGTGAGGGCCTGTGGCACACTTGAGCAAAGCCTTTTCAGAGATGTCTGTGCACAGATCCTATTCAATTCTTCAGTTGAACAAGTTCTGAGGGACCTTGGCCACTGATTTTGCTGTGCACTCAGATAATACTGTTGTGCTATTGGGTTGAGGTCCTGTTTTGGTCTAGAAAACACGAGGGTCAAGGATAAATCTTTGTAGGTGCTGAGGAAGCCCTCTCCATTTTCTCCAGAGGGAAGAATCCATAAAGGAACTGTAAGCAGAGAGACTCAATCCTGTCAAAAGCCGAAATTCAACTGAGTTAATTTGAAAATCTAATTTGCTTCATTTATTAGACAATTCATTATTCAATCAGCATTCCACCTAACAACTAGAAGGACCTTCCCAGTAGCAGTACAAAATGGAAGGTTTTTTAAAGAAAGAAAGTTGGGGAGAGGAAGTTATTAGCAAAATAAAAGTAAGGGTTATTTTAGGCCAAGACATCTTTTTATGGGAAAGGGAATTAGGAGATTGCCTCTTCCTACTCTTGGGGAGAGGAAGTGGGCAAATAGAGCAGTCCCAAGTGACAGGTTACCTCCTTGGTACTGACTAAAAATTTCAGATTGGTTGATTAGATCACATTTTTGGGGAAGGTCAAAACTGCTATCTTGGGCTTAGGATTGGCATCATGGGTTTTAGCACAAGTGATGCCATTTTGGCCTGTGATTTTTCTCTTTAATATTTCTCATTGGTCATTATTAGTATACAGGAAAATTTGATTTTTGCATATACTATCTTGTATTTAGCCACTTGATTGAACTCTCTTATTAAATCTAACAATTAGTTTATTCTCTTGAGTTTTTATTTTTAAAATTAACTAATTTACTTATGGCTGCATGTGGGCTTTCTCTAGTTGTGGCAAGCTGGGTCTGCTCTCTAGTTGTGGTGCGTGGGCTTCTCATTGTGGTGGCTTCTCTTGTTACCGACAGAGCACAGGCTCTAGGCACACAGGCTTCATCAGTAGTTGTAGCACATGGACCCTAGAGTGCTCAGGCTTCAGTAGTTGTGGCATACGGGCTTAGTTGCCTGGTGGCATGTGGGATCTTCCCGGACCAGGGGTTGAATCAGTGTTCCCTGCGTAGGCAGGCAGATTCTCTGAGCCACTAGGGAAGCCCCTGGCAGGCAGATTCTTAACCACTGGACCATCAAAGAAGTCCCTCTCTTGAGTTTTTAAATTAAGCAATCATATTGTTTGCAAATAACTTGTAACCTATTGGTTCCCAAACCAAGTTCAGGCATTAAGCTATTATAAGGTAAATTCATACCTAGTGCTATATAATACATTCTAATTTGTTCCTGAAAACTCATTTGATACTTAAATACCAAAATTGATAGTGAAAATAAATGAACAAAAAAGAAAATCCAAATATATGATTTTAAAAGATCCTTATTAATTATGTAATAAAAATATTAAATAGAAATGCTACAGCATAAATGCTTCTTTTGGGGAGAGGTTATTTTTCCTCATGGGCTGACCTAAGATGACCACTGTGAATATATGAAAGACCACTAAATGGTACACTTTAAAAAGATAATTATGTGGTATGTAAAGTACATCTGAATATTTTAAAAAAGAATAAATATAGTTCTTAAAGTTTGGGATGGCGATGTCATATTTTTTTGCTAAATATCCCTCAAGTGAACATAGGCATTCTTTATTACTCTTAAGACCTTCCAAGTGCATTTTAAAATAAGATCATCTCTCTGGAAATTTTCATTGTCAATGAGCTGAGTATATATTGGTAAATATTTGAAGAGGGATAATTTCTATGGCAACTTGAGTAGTGACCCCTTGCTCTCCTATTTCAATAAAGTCTTCACGGCTGAGTTCCTCCAAGAATCTAACAATCTAACAATTCAACCACCTCTGCTTTATAGCCAGGTCTTGATTTATATTTCTTGACAGCAGAGATTTCTGACAACTGTAGATTACAAAAATTCCTGCTTTATTGATATTAGACACCTGTATGGAAATAGTAACCTTCCTCTTCAATGATTTCAGTTAACTTTTCCAGGAACTCCTTCAATGCTTTTGTGCCAGGACTTGCAGATATTCCCTCCCCCGATTCTGATTTTGTAGCAAAATTTATTTCTCTCTTGAAAAAAAGATCCATCTAGTCAAAGCTATGGTTTTTCCAGTAGTCATGTATGAATGTGAGAGTTGGACTACAAAGAAAGCTGAGCACCGAAGAATTGATGCTTTTGAACTGTAGTGTTGGAGAAGACTCTTGAGAGTCCCTTGGACTGCAAGGAGATCCAACCAGTCCATCCTCAAGGAAATCAGTTCTGAATATTCATTGGAAGGACTGATGCTGAAGCTGAAACTCCAATACTTTAGCCACCTGGTGTGAAGAACTGATTCATTTGAAAAGACCCTGATGCTGGGAAAGATGGAAGGTGGTAGGAGAAGGGGTGACAGAGGATGAGATGGTTGGATGGCATCACCGACTCAATGGACATGAGTTTGAGTAAACTCTGGGAGTTGGTGATGGACAGGGAGGCCTGGCGTGCTGCAGTCCATGGGGTCGCAAAGAGTCAGACATGACTGAGTGACTGAACTGAACTGAACTGAACTGAAACAGAAGTATACTTTGGTCAGGATGAAATGCTTTCTTCTAATCACTCACTCTATTTTTATGTATCCTTAAGAGAGACAATGTTTTTGTCAAAAATTATTGCTTGGCTCATTATGCATTAATGGAGTCAAAGTATCTTATTTATTTATTTATTTATTTATTTTTGGCTGTGCTATGTGGCTTGCAGAATCTTAGTTCCCCAACCAAGGATTAACCCTGGCCATGGCAGTGGGAGCCCTGAGTCCTGGACCACCAGGTCATTCCCTAAAATATTATTTTTAAGTTATAGTGTTTCTTGATTCTTTATTGATTTGCCATTACTTTTCTCATATATTGGGGAAAGTGAAAATTTTCTTCAAATTTGAAGAAAACTGATCAAAAAAAGTGAAGAGTAAAGGGGATCAGATATTGTCACTTCCTTATTCAAAACTTTTCAGTGCTTTCCCATCTCACTTAGACTAACATCCAAAATATTTACCATGACCTCCAAGATCTTATGTAATTGAATCCTTGCCTAACTCTCCCACTCTGTTTTTATTCTTCTCCTTTTCACTCATACCTCAGCTTATTATCAATTGATGTTGTTGTTGTTCAGTTGCTAAGTTGTGTATGACTCTGCAAACCCATGGACTGTAGCATGCCAGGCTCCTCTGTCCTTCCCCATCTCCTGGAGTTTGCTCAAACTCATGTCCATTGAGTCAGTGATGCTATCTAACCATTTCATCTTCTGCTGCCCACTTCTTTTGCCTTCAGTTTTTCCTAGCATCAGGGTCTTTTCCAATAAGTCAGTTCTTCGCATCAGGTACTCAAAGTATTGGAGCTTCAGTTTCAGCATCAGTCCTTCCAATGAATATTGGAAGGGTTGATTTCCTTTAGGATTGACTGATTTGATCTCCTTGCAGTCCAAGGGACTCTCAAGAGTCCTCTCCAGCACCATGATTCAAAAGCATCAGTTCTTTGGCACTCAGCCTTCTTTATGGTCCAACTCTCACATCCATAAATTACTACTGGAAAAACCATAGCTTTGAGTGCACAAACTTGTTTGCAAAGTGATCTCTCCTTTGTCATATTCTGTCTAGGTTTGTCATAGCTTTCCTTCCAAGGAGCAAGCATCTTTTAATTTCATGGCTGCAGTTACCATCCGCAGTGATTTTAGAGCCCAAGAAAGAAAATCTGTCACTGTTTCCACTTTTTCCCCATCTATTTGCCATGAAGTGATGGGACCGTATGACATGATCTTAGTTTTTTGAATGTTGAGTTTTAAGCTAGCTTTTTCAACACTATTTTTCAACATCATTAGCCATTAGGAAAATTGTAGTGTAAGTGCCTGACAATTAGCTTTTTTATTATAATGTAAATGCCTGTCATCAAGCTTTTGATTACTGAAGTGTCCATTTCAAAAACATTCATCTCAAATAAACACATTGCCAGCTACACAAAGAGATAAAGAGCCAGGCTGTCCCACTCCTGAAGTTCCCCTTTTAGAACGCTCTGGACGACCTAGATAACTGAAAGCATGAGTGACCCTGTTTTTTCCTTCCTGTACTTTGATCTGCACTTTTAAGTTTTAAATTCACCAATAAAGAATGAGCTTGTGAAATCCTGAGTACTCCATCCTCGATCCCAATAAGGGCAGAACTCCAGATTCACATTCTGTCTCCCCACCCTCCACTCCCCATGACCTCTCTGTGTGGCCGTTATGTGCTATGTACCATCCAGGACTTCTGAGTAATGAACCCTGTTTTTCTAAAGTTCCCTGATGGTTCTTGCTAAGGTTCATCTTACAATCATAATAAGAACCACAAGAGCTGGTCCAGTCTAGCCACAACATCAGCTCTGCTTAGGGAAATGTTCTTGAGGGCTCATCCTCAATAGTAGGGCCTAGGTGAGTGCCCCTAGACATTTTAACTGAAAACATCACCATTGGTGTGCTGAAACTGATCCTCCCAATTTCAAATTAAAACTTCAGTGAGATATCACTACACATGTATCAGAATGGCTAAGACAAAAACAGTAACAATACCAAATACTGGCTAAGATGCAGAAAAACTTACTACTTCATATATTGCTGATGGGAATGTAAAAATTATATAGTCACTTTAGAAAATCGTGTGACAATTTCTTATAAAACTAAATACACAATTACTTATATAGCCCATGATTGCACTCCTAGGCATTTATGACAGAAAAATAAAACATGTTCTTTCAAAAACTTGTACATGGTTGTTTATAGAAAGTTTACTGATAATACCCCAAACTGGAAGCAATCCAAATATTTTTCATTGGGTGAGTGGTTAAACTTTTGTACATTCAGACCATGGAATACAACTCAGCAATAAAAAGGAATGAATTGTTGATATATGACACCTTGGATGAATGTTAAGGGCATTGGCTTCAGGACCACTCCCCACTTCATCCCCTTGCAAATATCCAAATCTGCAAATATTCAAGCCCCCTTATGTAAAATGACGTAGTATTTGCATATAACCTATGCATGTGTGTGTGTGTTAATCACTCAGTTGTGTCTGATTCTTTGCAATCCCATGGACTGTAGCCTGCCAGGATCCTCTGTCCATGGAATTCTCCAGGCAAGAATACTGGAGTGGGTTGCCATTCCCTTCTCCAGGGGATCTTCCCAACCTAGGGATCGAACCCAAGTCTCCTACGTTGCAGGCAGATTCTTTACCATCTGAGCCGCCAGGGAAGCCCAACATATGCATATCCTCCTTTATATATTATTATTTTAAATTTTATTTTATTTATTTTATTGAGGTATAGTTGATTTATAATATATTAGTTCCTGGTGTACAACATATTGATTCAAAATTTTTATGGATCATATTATTTTTATAGTTATTATGAAATATTGGCTATATTCCTTGTGATGTACAATATATCCTTGTTTTTTTTACTGTGGATGCATTTTATTATTTTTTTATTATAAATTTATTTATTCTAATTGGAGGCTAGTTACTTTACAATATTGTATTGGTTTTGCCATACATCAACATGAATCTGCCACGGGTATACACGTGTTTCCCATCCTGAACCCCCGTCCCACCTCTCTCCCCAAACCATCCCTCTATCCTTGTAGTTAATTTATTTTATGCACAGTAATTTGTATCTCTTAATCCTCTACTTCTATCTTTCCCCTCCCCTCTTCTCTCTTCCTATGGTAACCACTAGTTTGTTCTCTATATCTGTAAATCTGTTTCTTTTTGTTATATTCACTAGTCTGTTATAGTTTTTAGATTCCACATACAGGTGATAACATACAATGTTTGTCTTTCTCTGTTTATCTCACTAAGCATAATACCCTCCAGGCCGAGCCATGTTGTTGTAAATGGCAAAATTTCATTATTTTTTATGGCTGAGTAGTATTCCATTGTGTATATATACATATATGTAGGCTTCCCTGGTTGTTCAGTTGGTAAAGAATCCACCTGCAATGTGAGAAACTTGGGTTCCATCCCTGAGTTGGGAAGATCCCCTAGAGGAGAGAATGGTAACCCACTCCAGTATTCTTGCCTGGAGAATACCCATGGATAGAGGAACCTGGCAGGCTACAGTCCATGAGGTTGCAAAGAGTCGGACACGACTGAACGACTAAGCATAGCATTATTTGCATACACACACACTATATGTTGGACTTCCCTGGTGGTTCAGCAGTAAAGAATCTGCCTGCCAATGCAGAAATCATGGGTTTGATCTATGGGTTTGTTGGGAAGATCCCCTAGAGGAGGGCATGGCAACCCACTCCAGTATTCTTGCTTGGGAAATCTCATGGACAGAGGCTCCTGGAGGTCTACAGTCCCTGGGATCGCAGAGTCTGACAGGACTGAAGCCACTTTGCGTGCATGCACATGGCAGTTCTCTTTTTAGTTTTTTGAGGAAACTTCATACTATTGATACTTTTCCATAGTGTGTTAGTCGCTCAGTCGTGCCCGACTCTTTGCGACCCCATGGACTGCAATCCACCAGGTTCCTCTGTCCATGAGATTTTCCAGGCAAGGATATTGGAGTGGGTTGCCATTTCCTTCTCCAGGGGATCTTCCCAACCCAGGGATCAAACCTGGGTCTCTTGCACTGCAGGCAAATTCTTTACCGACTGAGCTACAAGGGAAGCCCAAATTACATTCCCACTAACAGTGTACAAGGATTCCCATTTCTCCACATCTTCGCTGATGTTTGTTATTTGAATTCTTTTTGAGGATAGCCATACTGACAGGAGTGAGGTGATATCTCATTGTGGTTTTTATTTGCATTTCTCTAATGATTAGCCATGTTGAACACCTTTTCATGCACCCGATACATCAGTTCAGTTCAGTCGCTCAGTCGTGTCTGACTCTTTGAGACCCCATGACTGCAGCACACCAGGCTTCCCTGTCTATCACCAATTCCCGGAAGTTACTCAAAGTCATGTCCATCGAGTCAGTGATGCCATCCAACCATCTTATCCTCTGTCATCCCCTTCTCCTCCCACCTTCAATCTTTCCCAGCATCAGGGTCTTTTTCAATGAGTCAGTTCTTTGCATCAGGTGGCCAAAAGATTGGAGTTTCAGCTTCAGCATCAGTCCTTCCAATGAATATTCAGGACTGATTTCCTTGGGGATGGACTGGGTGGATCTCCTTGCAGTCCAAGGGATTCTCCAGAGTCTTCTCCAACACCACAGTTCAAAAGTATCAATTCTTCAGCATTCAGCTTTCTCTACAGTCCAACTCTTACATCCACACATGACTATGGAAAAACTGTAGCTTTGACTAGACAGACCTTTGTCGGCAAAATAATGTCTCTGCTTTTCAGTATGGTGTCTAGGTTGGTCATAACTTTTCTTCCAAGGAGCAAGCATCTTTTAGTTTCATGGCTGTAATCACCATCTGCAGTGATTTTGGAGCCCCCACTCCAAATAAAGTCTGTCACTGTTTCCATTGTTTCCCATCTATTTGCCATGAAGTGATGAGACCAGATGCCACCATCTTAGTTGTCTGAACGTTGAGTTTTAAGCAAACTTTTTCACTCTCCTCTTTCACTTTCATCAAGAGGCTTTTTAGTTCTTCTTTGCTTTCTACCATAATAAACCTGATACATAATACCTAATACATAATACTTAATATAATGCCATGTAAGTAGTTTTTTTGCTTGTGGCTAATTCAAGTTTTTCCTTTTGGAACTTTCTGGAATTTTTCTCTGACTGTTTCAAATATTTTTGACCTGACAATATTTTTGATCTGTGGTTGAATCTGTGGATGCAGAAATCTTGGATACAGAAGGCTGACTGTAATATCCTTGAAATGACAAAGCAATATAAATGGAGAACAGGTCAGTCATTGCCAAGAGACAGGCATGAAAGTGGAGATGTGTGATTATACAAGTGTATTATGAGGGAGTTCCTCTATGGTGATGAAACAGTTCTATATCATGATGATCATGGGGTTACATAAATGTATATATGGGATCAAATTGTGTAGATACACATACACACAAATGAGTATGTATAAAAATTGTGAAAACTGAATAAGGCCTGTAGTCTAACATGTGTGTCAATTTCCTGTTTTGATATTGTCCTACAATTATATAAGATTACCATTGTGGGAAGCTGAGTAAAGGGCTAAATGGACTCTATTTTTTTGCAGCTTCCTGTGAATCTACAGTAATTTCAAAATAGTAACTGTTAACATTTTTAATTGTGATTTTCAAACTTTAATACAGCTCATACTTTTCCCTTAAACTAAAAGGTTACTTTTCTGAGGTATAATTCCTATTACAACCAAACAGAACTGTGTGAGGCCCTCTTGGGAACAGACTCTCCCTTCTGCCAGTGTCCCCTGCCTGCATCTTGTTTGTAGGAGAAACTTGGCACCTCTGACTCCATAATGTAACTATGTTTTCTGCTTCTTAAATCCCTGAGTCATAAACCTCTGCTTAGCCCTGCATGTAGACATGTTAATCACTACAGGAATTTTGCTTACAGCTTAGGATTTGTGCAAACATTGTCTTACCTGAAACTTGTCTCCCACAGGGAACTAAGAAAGTATGAACAAAATTGTCTTATCAAGATTTACAGGAACATCATGACCAGACTCACATCAACCAAAGTCAACTGGCTAAGAGCAAAGATTTTTCACAACCATCCTTGGACCCTTCTTGGCTCCTGGATGTCACTTATTGATCTTAATCCCCTCTGTGTCCCCTTTCTTGAGAAAGTTTGAATTCTACCATGAGTTGAGATGGTTCTTTAAGACATCAATTAGCCACCTTTTTGGTTTGCTAGTTTTCTGAATAAAATAGTTCTTCCTTGCCCCAGCACCTTGTCTCAATTTACTGTCCTGTTGAGTTGTATGTAACTTGCTTACAGTATATCATAAAATACACCATTTTAAAGTGTAAAATTTAATGAATTTTAGCATGTTTGCAAGGTTGCGCAGCCATTGTGCAGGTGTGCTCAGTCGCTTCAGTCACATCCGACTCTGTGACCCTGTGGCCTGTGGCCCACCAGGCTCCTCTTTCCATGGGATTCTCCAGGCAAGAATACTCGAGTGGGTTTCCAGGCTCTCCTCCAGGAGATCTTCCCAACCCAGGGATTGAACCTGAGTCTCTTAGGTCTCCTGCATTGGCAGGCGGATTCTTTACCCAATGAGCCACCTAGGAAGCCCTGTGCAACCATCACTTCTATCTAATTGCACAATATTTTCATTAGCAGTCACTCCCCATCACTTCTTTCTCCAGTCCCTGACAATGACTCTCTGTTTCTCTTTCTGTCTCTCACTGTATCTGTATATTTGCCTACTCTGAACATTTCATGGAAATGGAAATATGCAATATATAGCTTTATGTTTCTGGCTTCTTTTTCTTAGTATTATGTTTGTAAGGCTCATCTTGTGGCATGTATCAGTACTTCATCCCTTTTATGGCTGAATGATATTTCATTGTATAGCTGTACCACATTTTGTTTCTCCATCCATCAACTAATGAACCTATGTGTTGTTTCCACTTTTTTGCTATTAGAGGCTCATGTTGGAGATGTTGTGGGTTCAGTTCCATACCACTACAATAAAGCAAATGTTGCAATAAGGTAAGTCACATGAATTTTTTGGTTTCCCAGTGCATGTAAAAGTAATGTTACACAATTTATTAAGTGTGAGGTAGCATTATGTCTAAAAAAATGTACATACCTTAATTAAGAAATACTTTATTGATGAAAAAGGCTATTATCTGAGCCTTCAACGAGTTATAGTAGTAACATCAAAGATCACTGATCACAGAACACCATAACAAGCATAATAATGAAGAAAAAACTTGAGGTATTGCAAGAATTACCAAAATGTGACACAGAGATAGGAGTGAGCAGATACTGTTGGGAAAATTGTGCTGATAGATTTGTTCCACATAGTGTTGCCACAAACTTTCAATTTCTAAAAATTGCATTATCCACAAAGCACAATAAATTGAAACACAATAAAATGAGGCATGCCTGTGTAAATAGTTGTGCTGTAATCATCCATATACAAATGTTTGTGTGACCATGTGTTTTCAGTTCTTTGAGTATATATGAGGGAGTGGAATTGCTGGATCATATGATAACTGACTTGATGGACATGAGTTTGAGTAAGCTCTGGGAGTTGGTAATGGACATGGAAGCCTAACGTGCTGCAGTCCATGGGGTCGCAAAGAGTCAGACACAACTGAGCGACTGAACTGACTGATGATAACTTTTTAAAAATTTTTGACAAACTGCCAAGCTGTTTTCCAAAGGGGCTGTACTATTTTATGTTTCTATCAGCAATGCCTTAAAGGCTCCAGTTTCTCCATATCCTCACAAATACTTGTTACTGTCTCTTTTTTTTTATTAAAGTCATCCTGACCCTCTTACACTGTTGGTGGGAATGCAAACTAGTACAGCCATTATGGAGAACAGTGTGGAGATTCCTTAAAAAACTGGAACTATACTGCCACTGCTGGGCATACACATCGAGGAAACCAGAATTGAAAGAGACACATGTACCCCGGTGTTCATCGCAGCACTGTTTACAATAGCCAGGACATGGAAGCAACCTCGATGTCCATCGGCAGATGAATGGATAAGAAAGCTGTGGTACATATATGCAATGGAATATTACTCAGCCATTAAAAAGAATGCATTTGAATCAGTTCTAATGAGGTGGATGAAACTGGAGCCTATTATACAGAGTGAAGTAAGTCAGAAAGAAAAACACCAATACAGTATACTAATGCATATATATGGAATTTAGAAAGATAGTAATGATAACCCTGTATGCGAGACAGCAAAAGAGACACAGATGTAAAGAACAGTCTTTTGGACTCTGTGGGAGAAGGTGAGGATGGGATGATTTGAGAGGGCAGTGTTGAAATGTGTATATTATCATTTGTGAAGCAGATCTCTGGTCCAGGTTCGATGCATGAGACAGGGTGCTCAGGGCTAGTGCACTGGGATGACCCTGGGGGATGGGATAGGGAGGGAGATGGGAAGGGGATTCTGGATGGGGAACACATGTACACCCGTGGCTGACTCATGTTGATATATGGCGAAAACCACTACAATATTGTAATTAGCCTCCAATTAAAATAAATAAATTAATTTAAAAAGTAAAGTTATCCTGAAGTAAAGAAGTGAAGTGAAGTGAAGTCGGTTAGTCATGTCCGATGAGGATGTGAAATGGTATCTCATTGTGGTTTTGTATTGGCTATGTGAAAGTCATTTAGTTGTGTCCAACTCTCTGCTACCCCATGGACTGTAGAGTCCATGGAATTCTCTGGGCCAGAATACTGGAGTGGGTAGCCATTCCTTTCTCCAGGGGATCTTCCCAACCCAGGGATTGAACCCAGATCTCCCACATTGTAGGCAGATTCTTTACTGTCTGAGCCACCAGGGATGCAAAAAGCCCAAGTTTTGTATTACCTGTCTCTAATAGTTATAAGTGAGCATCTTTGTATGGGCTTCCCTGGTGGCTCAGCAAGTAAATAATCCCCCTACAATGTGGGAGACCTGGGTTCAAGACCTGGGTTCGAGACCTGGGTTCGAGACCTGGGTTCGATCCCTGGGTTGGAAGGATCCCCTGGAAAAGGGAAAGGCTACCTACTCCAGTATTCTGGCCTGGAGAATTCCATGGACTGTATAGTCCATGGGGTCACAAAGAGTCGGACATGACTGAGTGACTTTCACTTCTTTCATTTGTTTATCTTCCTTGGAAGAATATGTCTATTCAAATACTTTGCCCATTTTTTTCCTTTGTCCATTTTTAATTGGATTGTCATTTGTTGTTGAGTTGTAAGCTATTTACATGTTCTGGATACTAGATTCTCATCAGATACATTATTTGCAAATTTCTCCCATTCTGTGTATTGACTTTTCACTTTCTTGATAGTGTCCTTTGAAGCACAAAAGTGTCCATTTTTTATATAATTTTATTTATTTATTTTTGGCTGTGCTGGGCCTTCGTTGCTGTGTGGGCTTTTCTCTAGTTGCAGAGAGCGGGGGCCACTCTCTAGTTGCAGAGAGCGGGGGCCACTCTCTAGTTGTGGTGCATGGGCTTCTCATTGCTGTGGCTTTTCTTGTTGTGAAGCATGGATGTAGGGTGCACAGGCTTCAGTAGTTGCAGCATGTGGGCTCAATAGTTGTGGCTCCTGGGGTCTAGAGCACACACTCAATAGTTGTGGCACACTGGCTTAGTTGCTCCGAGGCATGTGGGATTTTCCTGGATCAGAGATCGAACCCGTGTCTCCTGCACTGGCAGTTGGATTCTTTACCACTGAGTCACCAGAGAATCCCTGATTTTAATTTTAATGAAGTGCAACTTATCTGTTTTTTTTTTTCTTTTACTGTTTGCGTTTTTCATGTCATATGTAAGAAACCATTGCCAAATCCAAGGCCAGCAAACTACCCTAGGTTTTCTTCCAAGAGTTACAGTTTAAGCTCTCACGGTAATCCTTTTTGAGTTAATTTTCATATATGGTATGAGGTAGAGTTCCAACTTAATCCTTTTCAATGTGAATATCCAGTTGTACCTGCATCATTTATTGGAAAGACTACTCTCCCTGCACCATTGAATTTTCTCTGCACCCTTGGCAAAAATTGACCATAAATGTAGAGTTTGTTTCTGGACTCTCAATTCCATTCTGTTGTTATAAAAAGTTTATTTAATTAATACATTATTTTCCATGAGGCTTAACCTGGGACCACTTGGAGTAGAATCCATGTAGTTTTACCCACAACTTATGATCTAATTTAAGTAGGGTGCAGTTCAGTTCAGTTCAGTTGCTCAGTCGTGTCCGACTCTTTGTAACCCCATGAATCGCAGCACGCCAGGCCTCCCTGTACATCACCAACTCCCGGAGTTCACTCAGACTCACGTCCATTGAGTCAGTGATGCCATCCAGCCATCTCATCCTCTGTCATCCCCTTCTCCTCCTGCCCCCAGTCCCTCCCAGCATCACAGTCTTTTCCAATGAGTCAACTCTTCTCATGAGGTGGCCAAAGTACTGGAGTTTCAGCTTTAGCGTCATTCCTTCCAAAGAAATCCAGGGCTGATCTCCTTCAGAATGGACTGGTTGGATCTCCTTGCAGTCCAAGGGACTCTCCAGAGTCTTCTCCAACACCACAGTTCAAAAGCATCAATTCTTCGGTGCTCAGCCTTCTTCACAGTCCAACTCTCACATCCATACATGACCACAGGAAAAACCATAGCCTTGACTAGATGGACCTATGTTGGCAAAGTAATGTCTCTGCTTTTGAATATGCTCTCTAGGTTGGTCATAACTTTTCTTCCAAGGAGTAAGCGTCTTTTAATCTCATGGCTGCAATCACCATCAGCAGTGATTTTGGAGCCCAAAAAAATAAAGTCTGCCACTGTTTCCACTGTTTCCCCATGTATTTCCCATGAAGTGATGGGACGAGATACCATGATCTTCGTTTTCTGAATGTTGAGCTTTAAGCCAACTTTTTCACTCTCTTCTTTCATTTTCATCAAGAGGTTTTTTAGTTCCTCTTCACTTTCTGCCATAAGGGTGGTGTCATGTGCATATCTGAGGTTATTGATATTTCTCCCAGCAATCTTGATTCCAGCTTGTGTTTCTTCCAGCCCAGCGTTTCTCATGTTGTACTCTGCATATAAGTTAAATAAGCAGGGTGACAATATACAGCCTTGACGTACTCTTTTTCCTATTTGGAACCAGTCTGTTGTTCCATGTCCAGTCCTAACTGTTGCTTCCTGACCTACATATAGGTTTCTCAAGAGGCAGGTCAGGTGGTCTACTATTCCCATGTCTTTCAGAATTTTCCACAGTTTATTGTGATCCACACAGTCAAGGGCTTTGGCAGAGTCAATAAAGCAGAAATAAATGTTTTTCTGGGACTCTTGCTTTTTCCATGATCCAACGGATGTTGGCAATTTGATCTCTGGTTCCTCTGCCTTTTCTAAAACCAGCTTGAACATCAGGGAGTTCACTGTTCATGTATTGCTGAAGCCTGGCTTGGAGAATTTTGAGCATTACTTAGCATGTGAGATGAGTGCAACTGTGCGGTAGTTTGAGCATTCTTTGGCATTGCCTTTCTTTGGGATTGGAATGAAAACTGACCTTTTCCAGTCCTGTGGCCACTGCTGAGTTTTCCAAATGTGCTGGCATATTGAGTGCAGCACTTTCACAGCATCATCTTTCAGGATTTGAAACAGCTCAACTGGAATTCCATCACCTCCACTAGCTTTGTTCGTAGTGATGCTTGCTAAGGCCCACTTGACTTCACATTCCAGGACGTCTGGCTCTAGATTAGTGATCACACCATCATGATTATCTGGGTTGTGAAGATCTTTTTTGTACAGTTCTTCTGTGTATTGTTTCCACCTCTTCTTAATATCTTCTGCTTCTGTTAGGTCCAGACCATTTCTGTCCTTTATCGAGCCCATCTTTGCATGAAATATTCCCTTGGCATCTCTAATTTTCTTGAAGAGATCTCTAGTCTTTCCCATTCTGTTGTTTTCCTCTATTTCTTTGCATTGATCACTGAAGAAGGCTTTCTTATCTCTTCTTGCTATTCTCTGGAACTCTGCATTCAGATGCTTATATCTTTCCTTTTCTCCTTTGCTTTTTGCCTTTCTTCTTTTCACAGCTATTTGTAGGGCCTCCCCAGACAGCCATTTTGCTTTTTTGTATTTCTTTTCCATGAGGATCATCTTGATCCCTGTCTCCCGTACAATGTCATGAACCTCATTCCATAGTTCATCAGGCACTCTATCTATCAGATCTAGGCCCTTAAATCTATTTCTCACTTCCACTGTATAATCATAAGGGATTCGATTTAGGTCATACCTGAATGGTCTAGCGGTTTTCCCTACTTTCTTCAATTTTAGTCTGAATTTGGTAATAAGGAGTTCATGATCTGAGCCACAGTCAGCTTCTGGTCTTGTTTTTGTTGACTGTATAGAGCTTCTCCATCTTTGGCTGCAAAGAATATAATCAATCTGATTTCAGTATTGACCATCTGGTGATGTCCATGTGTAGAGTCTTCTTTTGTGTTGTTGGAAGAAGGTGTTTGCTATGACCAGTGCATTTTCTTGGCAAAACTCTATTAGTCTTTGCCCTGCTTCATTCCAGATTCCAAGGCCAAATTTGCCTGTTACTCCAGGTGTTTCTTGACTTCCTGCTTTTGCATTCCAGTCCCCTATAATGAAAAGGACATCTTTTTTGGGTGTTAGTTCTAGAAGGTCTTGTAGGTCTTCATAGAACCGTTCAACTTCAGCTTCTTCAGCATTACTGGTTGAGGCATAGATTTGGATTACTGTGATATTGAATGGTTTGCCTTGGAGACGAACAGAGATCATTCTGTCGTTTTTGAAATTGCATCCAAGTATTGCATTTCAGACTCTTTTGTTGACCATGATGGCTACTCCATTTCTTCTGAGGGATTCCTGCCCGCAGTAGTAGATATAATGGTCATCTGAGTTAAATTCACCCATTCCAGTCCATTTTAGTTCTCTGATTCCTAGAATGTCGACATTCACTCTTGCCATCTCTTGCTTGACCGCTTCCAATTTGCCTTGATTCATGGACTTGACATTCCAGGTTCCTATGCAATATTGCTCTTTACAGCATCGGATCTTGCTTCTATCACCAGTCACATCCACAGCTGGGTATTGTTTTTGCTTTGGCTCCATCCCTTCATTCTTTCTGGAGTTATTTCTCCACTGATCTCCAGTAGCATATTGGGCACCTACTGACCTGGGGAGTTCCTCTTTCAGTATCCTATCATTTTGCCTTTTCATACTGTTCATGGGGTTCTCAAGGCAAGAATACTGAAATGGTTTGCCATTCCCTTCTCCAGTGGACCACATTCTGTCAGACCTCTCCACCATGACCCACCCATCTTGGGTTGCCCCGCGGGCATGGCTTGGTTTCATTGAGTTAGACAAGGCTGTGGTCCTAGTATGACTAGACTGACTAGTTTTCTGTGAGTATGGTTTCAGTGTGTCTGCCCTCTGATGCCCTCTTGCAACACCTACCATCTTACTTGGGTTTCCCTTGCCTTGTGCGTGGGGTATCTCTTCACGGCTGCTCTAGCAAAGCACAGCCGCTGCTCCTTACCTTGGAGGAGGGGTATCTCCTTACTGCCTCCCTTCCTGACCTTCAAAGTGGGATAGCTCCTCTAGGCCCTCCTGTGTCCGTGCAGCAGATGGGTTGCTGCGGGTTGCTCCTCCCGGCCGCCACCCCTGGCCTCAGGCATGGGGTGGCTCCTCCCAGCCTCCACCCCTGACCTCAGACCTAGGGTGTCTCCTCCCGGCCGCCACTGACCTCGGACGTGGGGTAGCTCCTCTCGGCCACCTCCCCTGGCCTCGGATGCAGGGTAGCTCCTCTCAGCCGCTGCCCCTGACCTCAGACGCGGGGTGTCTCCTCCCGGCCGCCACTGACCTTGGACGCTGGGTAGCTCCTCTCGGCCGCCGCCACTGGCCTCGGACGCGGGCTAGCTCCTCTCGGCCACCGCCCCTGACCTCAGACGCAGGGTGTCTCCTCCTGGCCGCCCCTGACCTCGGACGTGGGGTAGCTCCTCTCGGCCGCCGCCCCTGGCCTCAGACGTGGGGTAGCTCCCCTCGGCCACCGCCCATGGCCTCGGATGTGGGGTAGCTCCTCCCCGCCGCTGCCCCTGACCTCGGACTTGGGTAGCTCCTCTCGGCCGCACTTAGTGCACTGGGTCGCAGCCGCCCACGCTTAGTGCGCCATACCTAATTTAGGGAAATGAAGCTGATTGATTAATAGGTCTCCAGGAAATGAGGAATAGGTGGGGTGGGTTTTCTATTAGAAACAGCTTTAGAGTGGCTTTGGGCAAATTACTTCACCTCTAGGAGTTTTGTGTGTGTGTGTGTGAGTCACTCAACCATGTCCAACTCTTTGCGACCCCATGGACTGTGTAGCCCACCAGGCTCCTCTGTCCATGGGATTCTCCAGGCAAGAATACTGTAATTAAGAAATAATTATATCTAGATTTATATATCTAGAGCTTTATTTCATAGAAGAAACAGCATAGTTATTTTTTAATTTTAAAAGTTATTTTTATTATTTTTTTACCAAGCGGCACAGCACATAGGATCTTAGTTCCTTAACCAGGGATTGAACCCATGCCGCCTGCATTGGACGCATGGAGTCTTACCCACTGGACTCCCAGGGAAGTTCAAGAAACGGTATAATTTTCAATAAACTTTTTGCCAGTGTAGAAATGTATCATAGCTGAGGGAATCATGCCTGCTTGGATTAGGAACTCACAGCTCAGGTCACCGGTTTACCTTGTGGTAGCCCCTAAATTGTAAGGAAAGGGCCTAAAAGGAAACAAACCATCCCTGTTCTTAAGAAGGTTTCTCAGTGGGTTTCCACAAAATATCATGGAGGACAAATGCAAGTTTCAGAAAAGTATTCTTCATATGATCCCATCATCCTTATTTTAACTAAAACAATGACAAAACTATTGGCATATAAATGTATATGTATATGTTTAAAATTCACAGACAAATACAAAATAGCCAAACATAAAAATAGGAAACAAGATCGACAATGATGGGGAAAAGTATTTATTGACATAAATGAGATGGTTTTTAATTAATGAAAATAAAAGTAAAAATCTAAAAAAAAAAAAAGCTTCTAAGCCTCAACCTAAACAGTGATGGTGTGGTGTTATTAAGGCTGAGGAGGAAGGGCATGGTATTCTTTGGCTTCTTATTCCTCTGATCAGAGTTGGTTGGAATTAGGAAGCCAAAATAACTGGCACACAGAGACTTACAAGACTCTGTGTACTCACAAGAGACTGCTTGCTAAACTGGGTTGTTGCCCAGTCTTCCCCATAACTCTGGTTCCTTCCTCAGACTGACTCATTAAGTACTTTCTGGCTTGGCTGGCCTCATCATTCAACCCCGAGATCCTCCCCTTTTCCCAGATTCTCCTTTCCTTGTGGCCCTTCTTGGATCCCTCAATGCTTTGGGAGTTCAATAATGGGGAAATCCAACTCCTGTTAGACGATTGTCAGCTCCTGGGTCTCAGACAGACCATACTGAACTTTGTGCTCATCAAACAGCTTCCGAAGGGCATTGATGTAGAGTGCATGGTACTTGTCCACTGTCTCCTTGTTTGGCTTCTTTATCCTGGGAATTGGCAGGGGCTCCCCAACTGTGGGGCAGGAGAAGAGACAAGCATCAGACCTTCCCCCTCAACTCAAACTACCGTCCCTCAGAGGAAGTTACATACTGATACTCGGTATCTTGGTCCCCTCTACCTCCTTTATTCTTTCTCCCTGCTCCAACCCCACCCTGTCCCATGTTCTCCAAATACCTAATCTCATGCATGCTTAAGAGAATGAGAGTAAACTTAGGAGACTGCTGAAAGCACGTGTGTGAATAATGATGCCCTCATGGCATCAGTTGAACTCTGTCCCTCCTGTCCCTCCTGCCGCAGCTCTTATCTGCGTAGTTGTCCTCCCTACCCTACTCTCAACCACAACCACCGGAATTCCCATTGCCCATCCCAGCTGTGTGCCAGGCCCCCTGGGACTTGAGGGCTGGATGGGGGGAATCAAGGACCAGGGTGGTCCAAAGATGCTGGAAAGCTTACCAACTGTGGTAATGGGATGATTGAAAGGCAGGAATCCCCAGGATCCTCGAATGAGGCCCCGGCCATGGAAGGTACAGAAATTTAGTCCCAAGATTTTTTTGAATGTGTTCTGGAAGGTTTTTTGGCAGAACCTTTTCCACGTGCCCTCAGGGAAGGTCTCTTGATTGTGAACTTCATTCTGTCCAAAGGAATAGGAAGGGACAAGGTATGCTCTGCAAAGAGACAGGCAGAAGTGTGAGTTCTTCTAGGAAGCTCCCCACAGTGAAACCCTCTCCAAGGTAGGAAAGCTTTACAATGGCCCCATTATAGGACAAGAGTCCAAGCACCCAAGCATCTCCAGCCTTGTGTATTATCCTTGCTATGCTCCACCTCCCTCCAACTGAACATTTTGAGGGGAGTTGCTGCACTTTGTCCTGTGATTGGAGGAAATGAATCACTAATCTCAGGAAATCTAATTGCCTAAATTGTACACATCCAGAGGATCTTCCTAAACTGTGTGTCTGGACACGTCACTCCTCTCTTGAAAACTCTTCCCAGAGCTCCTCACTTTGTACCAGGCACTCAGCATGGCCTTCATGCTCCAGCCTTGCCTACCTGGCTAGCTTCTTCTCTCCCCAACCCTTTGTCACAGTCTGCTTAGCCATACTAAGTATGCTAAGTTCGCACTCGTCTATGCGTCTTTGTACATCCCGCTCCCTCTGCCAAAAATGCCTTCCCCCTGTCTTCACGTGGCTTATTCTATTTCACCCTTCACTACTCAGCTCTAGTTTCATCCCCTTGAAGGACCTCCAGTTCTTTGACCTCCTCCAACTTCTCCCACCCCCAACCCCTGCATCTAGTGCTTGCTTCTTTGCTATACTAACACTACCCCAACTCTGTACTCCTTCCTGGCTGACTCCCAGTAGACAGCAAGCCATTTGAAAATGTCTTATTGATCTCTGAACTCCTAGGGCCTGGCATAGTGCCTGACATATTGTCATAGGTCCTTGCTAAATACCAGAGTTTTTTCTCCCCTTTGGTCGGACTGACAACCCCTACTAATATTTCAATTCACAATTCAGATGTCACCCACTTATGAAACTTCTACTTTGGGTGAAAGACTTTCCATCAATTGGTGCTCTCATAGTGCTTTGTACATATGTCCATCATGACACATCTTTCATTCAATAAATATTTATTTAGTTCCTTCTGTGTGCCAGTGTTTTTTTCAAGCCCTCAGGATACATAAGTGAACACAATGGATTAAAAAAATAATCTCTGTCCTCATGGAACTTATCTTTTATTAAGGGAAGACAGACAATAAATAATAATGAACAAATAAAAAGCCATATATGTAAAGAAATAAAACTGATGACATATGAGAAGATAATACGTACAATGGAAAAAAACAGAGCAGCATGATCAGGATAGACCTTATTGAGAATAGACATTTGAGCAAAGACCTGAAGGAGGTAAAAGAATGAGCCAAACAGAGGAATAATGTCCTAGACAGGGGAAACAGCTAGAGCAAAGACCCTAAGAGAGGAGCATGTGGCTTGTTTGAGGAACAGCAAGGAACAGCTCTAATGGAGGGAGCAAGGGGGATAGCAGTGGGTGAACAGATCAAAGATGTGGCTAAGGACCAGATCATTTAGGGTCTTGCAGGCCCTTTAAAGACTTTGGTTTTGCTCAGAGTGAAATGGGAGCCATTGGAGCACTTGGAGTAGTGACATGATCTCATCTGACTCGTGGTGGATAGGATCATGCTGGCCACAGTTGAGAACAGACTCTGGAATGTGAGGGAGGCAAGGACAGAAGCAGGGAGAGCTCTTAGGAGACTTGCAATAATCCAGGGGAGAGACGATGGGGTGGAAAACCAGGGGGTGATAGTTGAGATACTAAGGGGTTGACTTCTGGATATATTATGTAATTATACATGACTATGTCTGTTTTCCATTGGACCATGAGACCTTTAAGGCAAGGACCAAGTCTTATTTATTTTTACATCCTCAATGCTTAGTACTATGCCTAACACAAAATAGCTGTTCAATAACTGCCTTCTACTTTTCAAACCAGATTATGTGCTGTTTGGGGGCTGTATCCATATCTTCTGCATCTTTGCAAACCCCACAGCATCAAGTTCAGTGCCTTCCTTCCCCTGGATAGTTTCTCTGGGCCTCACAGTGCATGGGTGATATAGTCTAAAGTCACACTTCCCCAGACCCTCCAGCCTACCAGGTAATGTGCAGAAGATAAAGGTCTTTTACTGTTCTTTCTCCAACTTCAAGTTTTAACAACCCATCAGAATGTGTCTGAAGGCCCAAACACCCTTAAGGCACAGTGTGAGGGAGTAGAAAAAAGCAATGAGGGTGAAGAGGGAGCCCCTTCTAACACATTTCCAAGAGAGGGCACCATTTTGGAGAGGTGCTACAGAGTACCTGACGATAGGGCACTAGAACCTGGGGACCCACCCTGTCTTCAGTGCCACCTTCACAAAACCTTTACGCTGTTTAAGGAAGACAGTAGAGGCTCCTGGGTGACACAAGAGGGCTTCAGCAGCTCCACCCACCACAATAACCACAGCATTGCCTGAGCCTTTCTGGGTCAGCAAATACTTCAAGGCCGACTCACTCACTGGGCACACACCTGCAAAACCAAAGAGCCAAATGACATACCAGTGTGGTGCTTGAGGAGGGGTAAGGTGTTCCTTGGGGCTCTTCCTGCTCGAAACAGTTCTTCTGTCTCCTGGCTATGATTGTTTCCAATCTTCTGTCTTTGACCTGCCCTCCACATCTTGGGTTAGCCCTAGCCTGAGGTCGGTCCTTAGGGCCAGCTGCTTGCCTTGGGGCTCTGTGCTACTTCAGTGGGAGCTACATTGAGTTCTTCTGTCTGCTTTCTCTTAGCTCTATAGCTTGTAAGCCCATCCTTTCTTCTCTACCCCGAGAACCACACTGGTCTCCCACTCTCCCCAGGCTGATGTCACTTGAGACTCTAGAGTTCTCTTTCCTGAGGGTAATCAGGAATGGCCACCACCAAACTACTTCCTTCTTAGAGTAACGTGGTAAAGGTAAGCCATTCCCTGGGGTTTCTAGAGAGTAGGCAGACCCAGGATCCCGTCCAAGCCAAACTGGCATGTAGATGAACTATGGAATGAGGATGACATCCTGTTGCTCAACAACAGTTACAGAGTCTTTCCTCACCTCTGCTTCCCATCTCTGCCCTGTGCTTACTTTCTGTTCTCTCCTGGGATGGCAGACATTGGCTCCAGGCCACAGTCCTTAAAATCCAGATTCATGCCAACCTGAGAGGTGAGCAGAATTATCCCCTGGGACTCCAGTGGTCCCACCTGGCCCCTCCAGATATAAATGTATCTTACCTTTTTGTTTGGCTTCTGTTGTTTTCTGGTGTCCAGAGGATGGATATTCACCCACAGAGAAGGACATTTGGCACAATACCCTGGCTTGAAGCCTGGCATGAGAAAGTTGCCCTGGATTCTGATGGATGCCTATCCTTTTATCCCTTGATATCTTATACAAATTCGAAGGGGTTCTCAGGAAATGAAGGTCATGGGCCAGGAGGGTACCAGCTAGTGTGAAAGTCTCAAAAATGTTTTTGAGTTGCTCCTGGATGAGACCTGCTACATAAATGACTGCTCCAAAGAAGCCAATTGACATCCCAGAAACAGTCTAGCAAAGTATATCTGAGCTGTTCCATTCATGCCTGATTTTCCCTACATTTGGTTTTGATATTTGACTTTTGCCTTTTCCTTTCCACTTTGGCTTTGATCCCGAACCCCAGGCTTCTGCTTCCTCCTCTGAAAGGATTTTTGGCAACTCTTATGAATGCCTATAACTTACCCTCCTACCTAATCAAACCCTGCCTCCCAGATTAAACCTGAGGCTCAGCCACATATTCCTGTCACTGGCCCAGTGTGCTCGGGACTCATTTTCTACTAAGTGTTCTTCCAGCAGGGAGCGAGTACTGGACTGACTGTCAAGGCTTATTAAAGTTGGAGCCCCAAGGTAGGTCAGAGAATGGAATGATCTCTTATACTCACCCATTGACATCACATATTCTCGCACAATCGGGATCCAGAAGATCCCTTCCAAGGTCGCTATATAAGGAGTGATGGCTGGGAAAATCCGAGCAAAGCCAGTGGTCTCAGTGGCAAAGTTGATGAAGATACCATAAGGGAGTATGCCATGGGGGTGGCTGGCAATGATATAGTTGTGTCTGGGAGAGAGGTCATGAGTCTTCACCAGCTGTTAGTGGGAGATTGAGTCAGAGCAGTAGATAGAAGGAAGAGAGGACATGTGGACTCAGAGGCCAGCAGGTAGCCTGTGTTTCCTTGGGGAGCCCCTAATCCCTATTCACTGGGATATTGTCACTCTCATAGAATTGCCAGGGGTTATGATGCTCAGTGAGGCTGACCTGAGTTTGCCACTGTGAGGCAAGGTGCTATTCATTCATTTCCCCACCTGCCCATCCATCTTGGGACCATACTCTATATTATGCCTCTGGGCTTTGACCTCCACTGTTGGCCACAAAAGCCTTTGAAAATATGGGGCTGAGTGCGGAGGGAGAATCTGGGCAACAGGGAATGAGGCCCTTCAGAGGAAGGGTCATTACCATTACTGGGAAGTAATTTTTGAAATATTTCCAGATTGTCCAGTTTCGTACCCAAGCTGAACGTCTACCACCTGCAAGTACAGAGGGAAGGGAAGAGTGGGTGAGGTCTTGCCAATCCCTCTACTTCTTCTGGAGGTGGAGGGATCTTCCTAATGTCCTCGGGTCACAGGAGGGGGTTCCTTCTCACATTTCCATGTTTCTTGGACATAGAGCTATAAGGTCTATCCCTGAATCCAATCCCCAAGAAGACACAGGCAGCCCCTGCTGTTCTGGAGCTGCCAGAAAGATGAGAGAGAAATAACATGAGGCTGGGAGCACCCGCTCAGAAACCAGCCTCTTAATTCTTCCTGGGCAGCCTGGCCGAGCCCTCTGTTCCTGCTGAGCTTTGCACCCCTGTCTCTCTTCTCTTCCCTCTCTCCTTTGCCCTTCCTCCTCTCTCCCTCACTTCCACTCCCTGCCCTCCTTTCCATTTCCCCTTCTTTCTTCTCCTTACCTCTTCTCCCTCTGCCTCTCTCACTCTTCCCTTCCACCCTCACTCCATCCCTGTGGTTCCCTCCTTGGCACAGACAGGGATCACTGCTCTTCCCCTGTTTCTTACCTTGACTGTGGGTGTTCCAGTCATAGGCGAGCCAGGCTAAGGCGAGCACAGACACCATCCAGAACTTAGTGAACACCAGAAAGTAGGGTATAAGGATAATAGGAATAGCTCCTGAGGGGACACAAGGCGTTCATGCCCTTTAGTTCCCTTCAAGTTTAATACACATCTCATTACCCCAGTCTCTGCTCTGTAGTGAAAAAGCAGGTCAAGGCCAGTGTGAGACTGTTTTTCCCTCATCCCCTCCACCCCCCATCTCCCTCTTAGCTCTGCTGCGGTCCAGGATGACCTCTGAGTCCCTGAATCTGGGCCCCCTTGATGGCTGCGATCTTAACTGAGGAAATGGCAGAACCATGGCATTCTCAGAGTAGGTCCTCATCTGGGGTCAAAGGACAGCACTTCTTGGCAACTGAAAGGAACAGCATCTTGTGCCAATGGCTGACATCCCCATTCTGAGACCTCAGGAAGTCCTCCTCAACCCTCCTTCCTTTGTCACACTGCTCTGTCAGCACATTCCAATGGAGAGGGGCTACCTGCACTGTACAGACTGTTTGATGCTGAGAGGAAAATACATATTAGAAACTGCTTTACTGTGTTCAATTTCATCCCATTCAAAATGGGTCAAAAGTTCAGAAGGGGGAAAAATCATCTCTGTTAGCAAAGGGTCACAGCAGATTGTGAAATGTGAATGTGATACATCTTACAGCCGTGGGAGTTGAATTCCATTTTAAAATCTGCATCCATGAGACAGAGGGGCTCATACCCATATTGTGAATTAAAAAAAAATCCGGCTAAAGGAATCACTCCGTTGACCAGATAACCATATCACAGTAGATAAAAAGTTTCAGAGAAGGGGAAGAAACTCAAGAGTTACCAAACAGCAGATATGGATCTTGGATTCTGATGGAAATAACAAGAAAAAGATGGAATGGGCATTTCAAAAAAAAGTCATGTTGTGGGGTAGAAGAAATCTTAGTGATAGGCTGAATTCCCCTTATAAGATCTGGCTGAGATAGCTGTTGTAAGCATGCTAATTAAATAAGAAATAGTAGGGGGAGGAATTTTATGGGAAGCTTGCCATGGATAAAAATCTTGCTACCTCTGACCCTCGTAAAAGATGAGAGTAAATTTGCTGGGTAAGCCTCAGAAGAAAACTCAGATAAAATTAAATATGAATCATTATTAATTAAAGGGAGCCTAAGTATATAATTTCTTTTATATCTTACTTTTAATAAATTTAGTTTGTATCACCAGCAATTAGAAGAGTGCTTTGCATGCAGTAAGTATTCAACAAATATCTATAGATTGACTGAAAGATGAAGAAATGTTTTCTCTTTTAAATATTAGGTAAACTTAAATGATTAGTGTTTAGTCAGCATTTGTGTTGTTTAAATCCAATGTTGTTTTGAAAGTATAGATGGGTTAATTTCATGCCTTATATCTAATCATTTTCAGTAATCCATCAGTCCTAAAAGTAGTCTACTGAACTGGTCTATTCCAGTTGAGCTATTTCAAATCCTAAAAGATGATGCTGTGAAAATGTTGCACTCAATATGCCGGCAAATTTGGAAAACTCAGCAGTGGCCACAGGACTGGAAGAGGACTGGAGTTTTCATTCCTATCCCAAAGAAAGGCAATGCCAAAGAATGCTCAAACTATTGCACAATTGCACTCATCTCACATGCTAGTAAAGTAATGCTCAAAATTCTCCAAGCCAGGCTTCAACAGTCTGTGAACTGTGACCTTCCAGATGTTCAAGCCGGATTTAGAAAAGGCAGAGGAACCAGAGATCAAATTGCCAACATCCACTGGATCATCAAAAAAGCAAGAGAGTTCTAGAAAAACATCTACTTCTGCTTGATTGACTATGCCAAAGCCTTTGACTGTGGATCACAACAAACTGTGGAAAATTCATAAAGAGATGGGACTACCAGACCACCTGACCTGCCTCTTGAGAAATCTGTATGCAGGTCAGGAAGCAAGAGTTAGAACTGGACATGGAACAATAGACTGGTTCCAAATAGGGAAAGAGTACATCAAGGCTGTATATTGTCACCCTGCTTATTTAACTTCTATGCAGAGTACATCATGAGAAATGCTGGGCTGGATGAAGCAGAAGCTGGAATCAAGATTGCCAGGAGAAATATCAATAACCTCAGATATGCAGATAACACCACCCTTATGGCAGAAAGTGAAGATCTAAAGAGACTTTTGATGAAAGTGAAAGAGGAGAGTGAAAAAGTTGGCTTAAAACTCAACATTCAGAAAACTAAGATCATGGAATCCAGTCCCATCACTTCATGGCAAATAGATGGGGAAACAGTGGAAATAGTGACAGAATTTATTTTGGGGGCTCCAAAATCACTGGAGATGGTGATTGCAGCCATGAAATTAAAAGACGCTTGCTCCTTGGAAGAAAAGTTATGACCAACCTAGACAGCATATTCAAAAGCAGAGACATTACTTTGCCAACATAGGTCCATCTAGTCAAGGCTTTAGTTTTTCCAGTAGTCATGTATGGATGTGAGAGTTGGACTATAAAGAAAACTGAGTGCTGAAGAATTGATGCTTTTGAACTGTGGTGTTGGAGAAGACTCTTGAGAGTTCCTTGGACTGCAAGGAGTTCCAACCAGTCCATCCTCAAGGAAATCAATTGGAAGCACTGATGCTGAAGCTGAAACTCCAATACTTTGGCCACCTGTTGTGAAGAACTGACTCATTTGAAAAGACCCTGATGCTGGGAAAGATTGAAGGCAAGAGAAGTGGACGACAGAGGATGAGATGGTTGGATGGCATCACAGACTCAATGGACATGAGTTTGAGTAAAGTCTGGGAGTTGGTGATGGACAAGGATGCATGGCGTGCTGCAGTCCATGGAGTCGCAAAGAGTCAGACACGACTGAGCGACTGAACTGAACTGAGAGCCATATCTCAATAAACATCACTCCCCTTGTGAAATGTTAGAATTGCAGATGTGGCACCTCAGAGGACCATAAGTATCCTTTGAGGGCAATCTTGCCAGACCCAACTTGTTTGAATATCATCGGTGTCACTTATGGTGACAAAAGGGAGATGTAAAGAGATAGGAGAAACACAGGCCAAACATGGAAGGGCTTGACTTTGTGAAACAAGGAGTTCCATGAAAGAAAGCAAGGGTGTCTGAGGCAAGAATAAAGGACACATTTGTGTATGTGTATGTGTGGCACTATCTTAGACATTATGGCCTTGACACAGAGATGCTTCCAACATCTTACCTATGTTCAAGTGAGTAGTTTTGGAGTGGATTATCAAGGAAGAAGTTCACATAAGGCAGGCTCTTAATTTAGTTTGTACTGAAGATGGCTAAACCATTCTAATAGATATGTAGCATGGTATCTCATCATCGTTTTTATATCATTTCTCTTATACCTAATCATGCTTAACAGTTTTTTATGTGTTTACCTGTCTTTTGTATATCCATTTTGGTGCAGTATCTATTAAAATATTTGGCTCATTTTTCAACTGGGTTGTTTGTTTTCTTTGTGAGTTTCTATATACAATCTGGATACAATTTCTTTTATTTGGATACAAGTCTTTTATCAGATATGTGATTTGCAAACATTTTCTCCAGTTTGTGTTTATCTTAAAAAAAATTTTTTTTTGGCCATGCAACAAGGCTTGTGAGATCTTAGTTCCCAGACCAGGGATTGAACTCAGGTCCTCAGTGAAGCACAGAGTCCTAAGCACTGGGATGCCAGGAAATTCCCTGTGTTTATCTTTTTATTCTGTTAACAGAGTCTTTCTTAGAGCAAAAACTTTTAATTTTGATGAAGTCCAATTTATTATTTATTTTTCTTTTACAGATTGTGCTTTTGATATTAAATCTAAGAACTCTTTACTTAACCTCATGAAGGTTTTCTCTTACGTTTTTACTACAAGTTTTATGTTTTACTTTTTAGATCTGTGATCCATTTTGAGTTAATCTTATAATAAGGTGTGAGGTTTTGGTCAAGATCCATTTACTACATATGGATAACCAATTGTCCCAACATTGTTGAAAATACTATCTTTCCTCCGTTTAATTGCTTTTGCATGTTTGTCAAATATCAATTGGCCATGTTTGTGCAGGTCTGTCTAGACTCTATTCTTCTTTTCATTTTTTTTTCTGTTGTTTTTTTTTTTTGGACTCTGTTCTGTTCCATTGATCCATGTGCTTATCTCTTCACAAATACATCACTGTCTTGATTACTATAGTTTTCCACTAAGGCTAAAAACCAGATAGTGTGATCCTCTAACTATTCTTTTTTTCAAAATGGTTTTAGATATTGTAGTTCTTTTGTTTTTCTATATAAATTTTACAATCATCTCATTGATGTTTATAAAAACACCTGATGAGGCTTTTCAAATTAAACTTTTTATTTTGAAAAAGACTTAAATAGAAAATTTGCAAGAATATTTTAATAAAATCCCACATAAGCTTCATCTAGCTCTCTTTATTGTTAGCATTTTGCATTTGACTTATTCCTAAATATAAGTATATAAATATATGTTTGTATTTATAGTCCATTGCAGAGATCACAGTGCTTTGCTCCTAAGTAACTGTGTATTTTCTAAAAATTAAGGCACTCACAGTGCCATTATCAAATTTGGGATATTTAGTTTTAGTATTTAGGAAAAACTGTTATCAAATGCACTCTGTTGGGATTTTTATTTGAGCTGTGTTACATTTATAGATCAGTTTTGGGAAGAACTGACATCTTTGACGGAGAAGGCAATGGCACCCCACTCCAGTACTCTTGCCTGGAAAATCCCATGGATGGAGGAGCGTGGAAGGCTTAAGTCCATGGGATTGCTGAGGGTCGGATATGACTGAGCGACTTCACTTTCATTTTTCACTTTCATGCATTGGAGAAGGAAATGGCTACCCACTCCAGTATTCTTGCCTGGAGAAGCCCAGGGATGGGGGAGCCTGGTGGGCTGCTGTCTATGGGGTTGCACAGAGTCGGACACGACTGAAGTGACTTAGCAGCAGCAGCAGACATCTTTTGAGTTTTCCAGTCCATGAACACAGTACGTCTCCATTTAGGTCTTTAATTTTATTAGCATGTTATAGTTTTCAGCCTACAGATGCTGTACAGGTTTTATTAAATATATTCATAAGTATTTTATTTTTGAAGGCGTTTAAATGGTATTGTTTTTAAATTTTTATTTTCAATCATTCTCTGCTAGTATATAGAAACATGGTTGACTTTTATGTGAGATCTTGTGACCTGGGACTTTGTTAACCTCATTTGTTAGTTCGTAGAGGGATATTTTTTAGTATATTTTTAAAATAGACTTAGAAATATGTAATTGAATGGGATTTTCTACACAGATGATCATGTCATCTGTTAATTAGTACAGTTTATTTCTTACTTTTCAATCTGTATGCTTTTGTTTCTTTTTCTTCTTGCTTTATTGCTAGGACTTTTAGCATGATGTTGAATACAAATGGTGACTGTGGACATCCTTGCTTTGCTCCCCATCTTAGGGAGAAAGCTTTCAGTTTTTCACCATTAAGTAGCTGCAGGTGTTTTTTTTTTCTTTTATAGATGCTGTTTATCAAGTTGAGAAAGTTGCCTTCTATTCCTAGTTTGCTGGGAGATTTTGTCATGGATTAAAGTTTGTCAAGTGCCTTCTCTTTTTCTTTTTTGCTTAAATCCAAGATAGCAAATTTGATTAAGAAAAAAAAAATTTTTCAAATGCTTTTTCTACAACAATTGATATAATTGTGTATTTTTCTCCCTTAGGTGGTTAATATGGTTAATATTGTTTTTCAAATATTTACATTTGCATTCCTGGAATAAAGCCTACTTGGTCATGGTATATTACTCTTTGTAATATATTGCTGAATTTGATTTGCTAGTATTTTATTGAGGATTTTTGCATCTATATTCATGAGGGATATTGGTCTGTAGTTTTCTTTTTTGTATTGTTTTGTCTGGTTTTGGCATCAGGGTCTGGCCTCATAAATGAGTTGTTAAGTGTTCCTCCCTCTTTGATTTTCTGGAAAAGATGATGTAGAATTTGTGATATACCATCTTTAAAATGTTTGAAAGAATATGCCACTGAAACCATCTAGGTCTGCAGATGTCTGTTTTGGAAGTTTACAATGTTCCAAATTTAAAATTTAATTTAATTAGTAGTTATAGGTTACCTATTTCATTTTGGGTGAGTTTTGGTTGTTTGTAGTTTTCAAAGAAGTCATCAAATATAATTGTTAACTTGTTTATTTATTTTTTCAGTTTCAGAAGTTTTCACTTTGAAGCTCCATTGATAGGTACATACACATTTAGGATAGTTAAGTCTTCTTGGTGAATTGACCCTTTTACCATCTACTTTACCTTGGTTGTGACTTTAAAAAGCTAAACATGTGGAGCCTCAAATTACTAAAGATTACTAGCTTTGGTTAAAGATGGTACCCGTATGAATCTAAGTGGGTCCTTTCTTCAAATCATCTCTGATTCACCTTTCTTACTAACTTTCCCATATAGTAACAGCAACATTTATTGTATACTCATTGTGTAAAGCTAAGTATTGTACATGCGTATTTTATTTAATCTTCATAAAGACCCCATCAGGACAATAAGCATTCTCATTTTGTGGACTAGGGACCCAGGTTCAGAGAGGTTCAATAACTACTTAAGGTCACACAGCTAGCTGGTGGGTGAGCCAGAGTTGAGAACTCACACTCTTCCTCCAGAGACTGAGCTCTCCCAAAGGCCTCCATCTCAACACTAAGACCAGGAGACTGTACTCTTAACTACCGAGCTCGAATCATTGCTTTCCTTTAGTCAATTATTACTTTCTGTCAGTTCTGTCCTTCAAACGTCTTTCAAATTATTCTGTTTCATACCTCCATGCTACCACCAGTCCAAGTTACCACCTCTCTTTCTAAGCCAACTGCCAATGTCTTCTAATAGGTTCCCTGCATCCATTTGAGTCATGATGCAACCAGAAGGCTAAATGCAGATCTCTGTCCTTCTACAGCATATAACCAAGAACATGGCTGTTTTGTGAAAGAGACATTTCTGCGGCTCAGCGATTACTTAATGGATCAAAAGTGATGATAAATATGAGAACTGATGGGGTTGGTGGTAATTTAATAATTCAATAACTCACATGGCTTCTGGTGACTCTTAGGATCAAGTCCAGTCTTGTAACCTTGGTTCTGAAGGTCCTCTGTGAGGGAGCGCCTGGCCACCCCCTTGCGCTCTGCATGCCACCATACTGTTCTATTGTAGATTTCTTCTACCTATTCTGTTCTCCATCCTCCAGGCTTCTGTGCATGTTGTCCCTTTTGCCTGGAAGACTCTTCCCTCAGCTTTTTGCCTGGCTAGTTCTTATTCATATTTCAGGCCTCAGGATAAATGTCAGTTTCAACATTTTGGAGATATCTTCAACTTCTCTCCCTTTCCAAAAAGAAAAAGAAAATCTCTCCCATTCATCCTTCTGCCTTTGTCTCCATTGCTACTGCCGTGGTCCAGAACTTGATCTCCTCTGGTCTAGACTGCAGTCTTTTGTCTATTCTTGCCTGCTGATCTCTTCCCCCTACTCTGTTTCCCATGCTTCTGCCAGATTTATTTTTAACTAAGCACAGTTGTAGTGTTGTTTGCCTCCTATGAAACCTTCAGTACTGTCCCATTGCTAACAGGATAAAGTCTGAACATGTTAGTCAGGCATTTAAGGCCCTCCATGGACCGGCCCCACTCACCTTCCTAGCCTCATCTCTCAGCACCAGGACTCATACCCCATATGATCTAGCATGTGGTCCCCAAACAACTTGTAGGGACATGGGGTGATCTGAAGTGGTTCATAGATGGAAAGTTATTTTAATATGTAGTGAATCAAAGTGAGTTAATAGTAGTGGTATAAAGTTTCCTATTAAAATATATTAATTTAGGTTATAGGAGTGAGTCAGTTTGGGGAAAATATTAAGTAATAATAGAATAGGTGGTACTCAGCTGTGGAAAGAACCAGAAGGTGGGATGCAAATGACTGAAGAATGGGAAACAGAGGTTCAACCACCTTAGTCTACTCTCCATTCCCTCAACCCACCATGCAATTTCACATCTCCATGTCTTTGGTGATGCTGTTCCTTGTTTCATTTGCTGTTTGTTTGGTTAGCAACTTACCACACAGTAGGCCCTCTGCCTACTAGACAGTAAGCTTTTTGAAAACAGCCTTTAGCACCGTGCCAAGCACAGGGAGATGACTCGTGATAAATATATTTGTAACATTCAATTGAAGTGCATGGAAGTTTGATTCCAAAATTCTCCTAGTAGCAAGTGAATGTTAACCGGGAGAGAAACCACCAGTGCCCTTGTTCTAAATTAGGAAAGGAGCTTCTGATGTTCCAGGGTGTGCATGAGTGTGTAAGGTTATGGAAGCCTGTCATTTCCAGAATAAAATGAAAACTAAGATTTTAAATCAGTTGGCTCAAAGCCTTCAGAAATCCAAGAACATAACTGGTTTGTCAAAGATGAATTCTGTGGCTTTACAATTACTATATTGGATTTGTATAAGAACCAACGGGAGTGAAGAAGATAACTTGATTCAACACACATAGACTGAGCACACATCACGTGAAATCCCTGTGCTAGAAGCAGTGGGGGCAGGTGTGAGGCACTGAAGGAGGAGGATGGAGAGTATGGAAGTGATGAAAAGAATGTCAGTATGGTCACCAATGCCTTGTATGGAGCATTTATTGTCAACAAGCACTCTGTTCAGCGCCTAATGTGTGTTATTTCATTTAATACTCTCACAACCCTGAGAAGTAGATAATTTTATTATCTCCATTTTACATATGAAGAAACTGAGGCTCAGAGAGGTCATGTATCTTCACTCCATGCTTTGGGAGAAAAAATAGGTAGCATTTGTTGAGTCTTTAAGAACCAAAAACTATTTTAAGCACTTTAAATATGCTTGATTAATTTTAAGTCATATTAAAACATAAAAATAAAGTTCCTGCCTTCCAGAAACTCATAGTCTAGAGGGGAAAATTGATACCATAAATAACAGATATATCCCAGAGGGTGAGAATGATACAGTCAGGGTTCAAATGTCATTATATGAGAACCATTCTTTACTACAACCTAGAAAGGTTTATGGGCAACCTAGAAAGGTTTCTTGCAGAAGGTACGACTTAAATTGAATCTTGAAGGAAAAGTAGGATTTTGACAGATGGATTAGTGGCAAAAGGGCCTTCCACAAGCAAAGAAGAGCTCCAACAAAGGCCTAGATATGGAAGAGTTCAAGGTCTGTGAGTAACATCATAACTTGCAAAAGTACAGGGGGTATGGGAAACCATGGAATAGCAGATGATGTTGGGAAAGAAGCAGAGGAGCTCAGGTCTGATGCTTAAGGGAATGAGAACCCAGATTCTCAGCAGAGGAAGAGCAGGATCATATTTGTCCGTCAGAAAGATTGTTTGCTGTGGGAGCAGGAGAAACTGAGGGAGGGAGGTCAGCTAAGAGCTGCAGTATCTTAGATGAGAGATAGTGAGAACCTGAAATAGGCTACTATTTCTGAAATCAATTTGAAAGATACTATGGAGGCAGAATTTTCAGGGTTTGGCAGTTGATTGTATGCAGGGGAGTGAAGAAGAGGTAGTAGGGAGTGATGCCTTGAAGGGGCCTATTTAAATGCTGGGAAGGTATCAAAATTTCTATTTGCTTCATTTTCTAGGATCTGGTTACTCATTATTCTTCTTGAAGGTGCAATGAAATCAGAGTCTAGGGTGCTTGTCTGAGAAGTGGTAGTCACTATTCTGTTGATCAAATTGATATATGGCAGAAACCAATACAATATTATAAAGCAATTATCCTTCCATTAAAAATAAATACATTTTAAAATGACCAATAAACACATAAAAACATTAAAAAATGTCTTATGAGGTGGAGTAGTTGGGCTCCAAGTAATGTCAATTCCTATAACCCCCCAAAATAAAATGAACACCTGTTGAGGGTTTTCTTTGATTATCAGAGTGGTCTTGGGAGCTCTGTTCTACAATGGTGGAGGGTGAATGACTTACTTGCACAGGGTCACATAATAAGTAAAAGGCAGACTTGGTCTGTTTGACTCCCAAGACTATGTTCTATTTTTTGTAGTATCAGCAACCAGAGAAAGGAGGCAGGTCCATGAAAAAAAGGATTCCCAGGAGAGGGAGAAAAGAACAAGAGGTAGACTTGTTTTACTGAGGAGAGGTCTTTACTGAGGAGAAGAAATGTGGAAGAATCAACTGTGTCAAGCCTGGTCTTGCAAGAAATATAGTATTGACAAGGCATGACTCCTGTTTTCATGAAGCCTATTGGGTAGAGGAGACAAAGGGTGTAAAGGCTGCTGCTGCTGCCGCTGCTGCTAAGTCACTTCAGTCGTGTCCGACTCTGTGTGACCCCATAGACAGCAGCCCACCAGATTCCTCCATCCCTGGGATTCTCCAGGCAAGAACACTGGAGTGGGTTGCCATTTCCTTCTCCAATGCATGAAAGTGAAGGCTGCTACTCAACCAATTTTTACAAAGTGCAGAGATTTTCAGAGACAATGTAGTCTCAGGTTACCAGGAAAGGGTTGCAGGGAAGGTATGACTTGAGCAATATCTCAAAGAAGGGATTGTCCATAGATAGTCCAGGAAGGGTGATCAGGAAATTTTTTAAGTGGAGGAAATAGAGCAAAAGTAAAGGAGTGGGAGAGTAAGTATCCTTCCCATTTGTTCTGGGGAAAAGATACCTGGAATACAAGCTTCAAGTAGGGGAATGAGCTGGCAAAGAGTTAAAACCAGAGAGTGGAGCAGGTCCTCAAATGCCCTGGATGACACATTTTTACTTCATCAAGTAGGCAAGGGAAAATCAGTGACTATTTTTGAGCAGTAGAGGGCTGTAATCAAAGACACATTTGAAGGACTCTTCTGGATGTAAGCAGTGGAATATATTGGAGAGGGTGGAGAGTAGAGGGCCAGGAAAGAGGATATTGCAATAGTTTAGATAGCTGATGATACAAGTCCAGAAAAAGAGAGACAGATGGAGAGCCATCCTTTAACTGGAAGCTGGGCCTCAGAGAGGCTCTCAGGAGCATTGCTGAGTTCCAAAGGTCATGAACATTTGTATTCCCCCAGACCATCTTTTTTTTTTTTTTTTAACTTTATTTTGCTTTACAATACTGTATTGGTTTTGCCATACATTGACATGAATCCACCACAGATGTACATGAGTTCCCAACCCTGAACCCCCCTCCCACCACCCTCCCCATATCATCTCTCTGGGTCATCCCAGTGCACCAGCCCCAAGCATCCTGTATCCTGTATCGAACCTAGACTAGCGATTCATTTCTTACATGATAGTATACATGTTTCAATGCCATTCTCCCAAATCATCCCACCCTCTCCCTCTCCCACAGAGTCCAAAAGTCCGTTCTATACATCTGTGTCTCTTTTGCTGTCTCGCATACAGGGTTATCATTACCATCTTTCTAAATTCCATATAATACAGTATACTAACACAGACCATCTTTTCCTTCCTCTCTTCTCACTTCTTTCCTCCTTCTTGTCCCTCTGCCTTTTCTCGTTCTCTCTTCCCTACTTCCTCCCCCACCCCACTTCCAGTAATCAGTCACGATTCTGACCATCATTCAGGAAGGAGAAGTGCTGAGGACGGCTTTGAGCAAGACAGAAAGAATGAAGGAAAGAGTGAGAAGGAAAAGACAGAAGGGAATTAGGAAGGAAGAAGGGAGGGAGGAAGGAAGGACACTTTTTTTGTATGGAGCGTTTATTGTGAACCAGCCTTGAGAGGATGGGGATATGGAGGCTTAGAAGGGTTACAGTACCTGTCTAAATTCACACAGCTAGTTGTTAACCAAGTTTGACAAACTGCAGAACCCATGTCCTGTTTACTGCGACATTGCTGCCCTTTCCTGCCTTCCCTGATCCTGTTAACCTTGTGTAATATTTTCTAGTGGCTTCATTGTGTCTGTTCATTTCACTTAACACACTCAATCTTACAATGTAATGATTCACTTATGTATTCAGCACTGACACCTGGAATGGTAGAATGGTGGAATGAATGATTATTTTCTCTTTGTTACCAGATAGAAGGAGCCTATACTGGACTCATTGTTGTAGTGTCACAAGGACAGCCAAAACCTTATACTTTGTAATTGCTCTGTAACTGTTGGACAGATTTGACTGTCTTAGGTATCTCTGTGGGTATCATACACTGTTACATGTTTTAGCTACCTTGATAACCTCCAAGATCCAGGATTTGTGTTGTAATTTCTAGCATAATCACTAGAAGAAGGGAAATAGGATGTATAGTAACCTAAACTAACAGAAGACAAGTGGAAAGATAATCGATCTAAAAGAAGTCAAGACAAATGGCCACTGAGTACATGAGAAGATGCTAAAGTTCACTAGTCATTATGGAAATACAAATCAAAACCACAATGAGATATCTTCTCATTTCATTAGGACGGCTACTAAAAAAAATAGACAATAAACTAGTGTTGGTGAGGATGTGGAAAAATTGAAACTCATGCCCACTGTCGGTGGAAATGTGAAATGATGTAGCTGCTGTGGAAAACAATATGACAATTCCACAACAATTTAAAAAATGATATTACCATATGACCCAGCAATTCTACTTCTGGGTATATAGCCAAAAGAATTGAAAGCAGGCTCTCAAGGAGATATTTGAACACCCATGTTCATAGAGCATTATTCACAATAGCCAGGAGGTAGAAAAAACCAGAGTCATTAATGGATAATGAATAAACAAAAAAATGGTATATACATATAATACAATATTATTCAGCTTTAAAAAGGGAGGGAATTCTGTCACAACATGGATGAATCTTGAAAACATTGTGTTAAGTGAAAGAAGGCAATCACAAAAGGACAAATAGTACATGATTCCACTCATATGAAATGGGACAGAGAGTTTTTCATCCAAGACACATAGGTGCCATGGCTCTTCTAGGATGGCTGGAAGCTGGTGAGATTGGAGGAAGGGGGTGGTCCTTATCGTCGTGGATCTTTATGTATTCAGTGCTGAACATACCCTTTATCCTAGCTCATGGCCTTTGAGAGGGGCAAAGGAAGAAAGAGAAAAAATACTCAAGAAATATGATTTTCTGGGAGAAAAATGAGAACATTATATTGAGAAGCTCTCTCCAGAAGAGCCAGAACAATCTAGGCACTTGTGTTAGAATACCATACAGAGGTTTTCCAGGATAGGACTGATCCCACACCTAAAAGGCTCAGCTCATACAGCTCTTCTCTGGGCCTCTTTCCCTTGCTCTCTCTGCCCATCTTTGCCCACTCTTTTTGGGGTCCAGACTTGAAATGACAGATGCCACCACGATGTCAAGTCTCTTAGGACATTCCGGTGACCCCCACTTTCCTAACTAAGGGCTGGAACTTGTTAAGGGGTCTTTTGGAGAAAGTTAAACATAGATGCAAAGGACAGCAACAATAAAAAATGAAACACTAGAAACAAATTTATAGAAAAATCACTTCCTTCTCTTAATGCAACTAGAGTCAAGTTATTGATAGGCTAAGGGCTTAGCATGATTTGGTTTCAATAAGGCTCACTAAGTCTTCATCTTTGGGTGGCCATGGACTCCTTTGTTAGTCTGGTGAAGCCTATAGATCACTTTTCTGAATATTATTTTTAAATGCACAAAACAAAATACACAGACTCACAAAAGAAACTCATCATAGTAAAACACAGTTATCAAAATATTGCAAAAAATGTGGTACAGTAACATGAATTCTTGATTTATGCAGTAGATAACCACACCTAATGGTAGTTCCAATAACTATTGGAATTCAGAAGTGGTAACAAGCATAAATGAACGTTTGAGATGCCTACAACAACTGGCATGTGAAATTTAAATCTCTATGATGCCTGTTACCAACAAATTGTGGTTTGCTGCCTACATTCATCTATTCAATGTGAAGTTAGTGAAAATAAAGAGGTAATTTTTTCCTTCCAAATTCAACATTGTCCCTCCCCCGTCTCATTCTAGGTCTATGTGCATGCTAAGTTGCTTCAGCTGTGTCCAGTTCTTTGCGACCCCATGGACTGTAGCCTGCCAGGTTCCTCTGTCCATAGGATTCTCCAGGCAAGAATACTGGAGTGGTTGCCATTTCCTTCTCCAGGGGATCTTTCTGACCCAGGGATCGAACCTGTGTCTCTTAACTCTCCTGCACTGGCAGGCGGGTTCTTTACCACTAGTGCGACCTGGAAGGCACTAGTGTCTGTAAGTCTCTAATTAGGAACCTCTGCTCTATGGGGACATATATCCTCCCATAAATTGGACTGGGCAGCCTCCTATCCTGTCCCATCCTTCAGGATGAAATTTCTCCATGCCCAGTTTCCAAACTCGGCCCCGTAATCAGCTGCCCACAGAGACGTGGTTTCTGACTGGGAAGGGCTTGGAACTCTCAGCCCATTTGCCCAGCACTGATGACTGTGATTTTTTGAGTCTGTTGAAGAACTGGCCCCTTCTCAAAATTCCATCTAATGAGTCACTCAGGCAGCCCCCAGCTTTTCCATAATTCTCTCATAGTAATAGAGAAAATCACCTTACATCTGCCCAGTACCAATTCTGCCCCTGTCCCCAAACAAGACTCTTTACAGCTAGTTCACAGAGGGGCGGTCCTGAGAGAAGGCTGGGGTGGACTTTAAGCCAGAACAGCTGCAGCTTCACTCCTGGCCTTCGTGTTCCTCGGTTGGGAGGAGAGATATTTAGTGAACTCAACAATGGCCGTCTCTCTGGGTGGAGAGGCATAGTCCTTCCCAGAGAGAGGAGACCGACCAAATGATCTCTTTAGAACCCTCTCAATCATCTGGAGATTCCTGCTCTCTTTCTTCATCTATTCTCTGTGCTCTTGAGGCCCTGGGGTTCACTCACCTAAAAAGATGTAGACTGGCACCCACTGCAAAACAGAGAGGGTCTGGAGGATTTCCTGAAGATTCAGCCGGGAGAGGAAGGCCATGGCCATAGTGTTGTTCTGTTGTGGCAGGAAGCCCAAACAGAAGGCCAGTGCCTCTAAAGCTGAGCTGATTATAGGTGCTTTGCTTTAATCTCATTACTGAGTCCTTTTATCTGCTGGAGGTTTTAGTCTTGACCTAACCTTTTGTCCAGTCTTCCCTGTTCTCTGCCCCACCCTGACATCCTACACACACATTCATTTCCCTAACATGCATCCTTTCCCCATGGGTACTCAATTGCCTTGCCTTGGGGTGGTTCTAGCTCTGTGTGTGGGAGGGGTTCCCCGATAAATTAGTGCAGGAAAAGGGAATGGCTTAGGCCTCAAACAGGATCTCTGAAAAGGAGTCTGCTACTTTTCCCTGCTTAAGGAAAAGCACCTGGTGATCACACTTGTTTCTGCCCTGGTGGGTGTGCTTTGACTCTGCCTGGCTTCCGCTGAGAGCTACCTAGTTGACTAGAGCCTTTTTTCTGAGTGAATATCTTGACTTCTCAGATTCCTCCTTGCGCCTCTGTTCCCAGGGTCTCTGTACCAGCGATCAGTGGGAGAAACACTGCATAGAATGCAGACCTGGCTTCCAGTCCAGGTTCCACCAAGTTCCTCCCAAGAAACTAGGGGGAATCACGCCATCTCTCTGTTGTTGGAAGGCAACCCAGCAGTTAAGAGCATGGACTTTAGAGCCAAATTGTTGGCGTTCAGGTCTCAGCTCTTCCACTTACAAGTTGGCGAACCTCCGTGCTTCGGTTTCCCCACCTGTAAAATGGGGATAATAATAGTACCTACTTCATCAGGTTGTTCTGAGGATTGAGTGAGTGAATGTAAAGCACTTAGCACAGGGCCTGGCACACGATAAGTACTATTATGTTTCCTGTTATTATTCTTCTCATTAAGTTAATGTCTATTAAATATCTATTATGTTTCAGGCTAAAAGAGTTAGTTCTGTGCACTAGCCTTTGCAGAATTAAAGATTGTCTCCAGATCCCAGACCCGTGGATCATTTTTTTTTGGTAACTTAAGTGATTATTGTTTGCCAGGTGCTGTTCTATGTGTTGAGGATTCAGTGTGGAAGAAGATGGGCATCATTCCTGCCTTTATGGAACTCACAGTCTAGTGGAGGAAACACATTAAAAAATCATGAAACTGTCTATACACTTGAATTTGTGATAAGTGTCCTACTGGAAAAGGCCAATAATTCTCAACAGGAGGCTTTGAATGTAGGCTCTCAAAAATATCTTTGAATGTAATTAAAAAGGTTACTAGGAATACCAAATACAAAGATAGTATCAAGTGTCCTACTAGTGCAAGAAAATGTTAATTCCTTAGCCTTGTCCAGAAAGGTTAGTGAAACTGTGTCTCCTTCCCCATATCCCACTCTGGTTTGGGGTCCTTGATTAGACTGACTAATATCAGTCTTCAGAGTTGGGCTTAGGGAATGTCTTTGATGCACTGTGGGATGCACTGGCCTTTCCCAATGTACTCTCTATGGCCATGTACCCCAATGTACCCTCTATACCCCTCCTCCTCTTTCTCATTCTTTTTTCCCTCTGTCTAGCTGAGGTTCTCAAGCTGCTTCTTGGGGATATTAATACTTGGCCACATACAGAGTGAGATGTGTTAGAGCACATCTGCTCAGAATTTGTAGGGGAGGAGGGAGCAAGGTACAACGCGGGGCTGGGCTCTTCTGGGGGAAAGCACAAATGTGGGGAAGGTGAGAGCAACCTGTATAGATGAGTTCCCAATGTTGACAGATAAGGCTGCTTACAAATCGGGTCTCTACCCCGCTTTACTTTCAGATGGGCAAATGAAAGAGACCTAGAAAAGGCTCACATGAGGTGCTAGAGGCAGGGCAAGGACACACAATTTCCATCTCTGTCTCTCTAATGTCTGGCTCAGGGCCTGGTACCATGTAGTCATTCAAGTAAACACTCTTGGAACAAATAATGATGTCTGGTCTCTTGGTTTCCAGGCAAGATGGACTGGCAGGGCTGGGGCATGACCTTGATTGGCTACACTTTCCCCCACAAAACAAAGGGCATAGTGTCTGAGCTGGAACCTTCTGAGCCAAATGGATAAGCGCAACATAAACACCAGTGAATGTAGTAAAAGCAAGAAGAAGAGAAGTAGGTGAGTGACAAATCCTGAACAATAAGCACTCATGATTTCCCAATGACAATCCAACCAACCAATAAGCAAAACCTTAGCTGTCTTGGAGTAAGCAAAGGAGAGGCAGCTGAGAAGCACAAAATGGCCTATAAATTTCATTCATAAACATTTAGGGCTGATATGATTCTAACCATCAAGAAACACACAGTCCAGCATGTGAGGTGGGCGTAATCACAGACACCCATATGGGGTGCTGTGGGGTGTGCGAATGCAGGTGAGGGAAGCATCCACCAGCCTGAGGAGGGCAGGGAAGGCTCTGTGGAAGCGATGGTGGTGGGATTGTTGCGGTGAGGAGAAAGGGCAAAAAAGGCATGGGGAAGGGTAGTCCAGCAAAGACTGCAGTTAGTGTGCCAAACCAGAAGCTAAGAAGCTTTGTAGGAACAACAGAAAAACAAAGCAGACTGGAAGGAAAAGAAGACCAAGGGGACCAGGTAGCTCAGAAGGGGAGGAGTGGAAGCCAGGGAATCTCTGAGAAAAAAGCAACAGCTCTAGGATTCTTCTTCCTGATTTCTGAAGGTTCACCCTCAGCCTTCAGAATGACTCATTTCTAGAAAGCTTTGGACAGCTGAGGTTTTGCCATAACAGGCTCTCTTCTGATTGCTGCCCTTCAGTCACGCCCTCATTTGGTGCGGTCCTGCAATTTCAGCAATATCGGAATTGCTGTTTGGTCACTCAGTCAATCTGACTCTTTGCGACCCCATGGACTGCAGTACGCCAAGCTTCCCTGTCCTTCACCATCTCCTGGAGCTTGCTCAAACTCATGTCCATTGAGTCGGTGATACCATCCAACCACCTCATCCTTTGTCGTCCCCTTCTCCTCCTGCCCTCAATCTTTCCCAGTATCAGGGTCTTTTGCAATGATCTGGCTCTTTGTATCAGGTGGCCAAAGTATTAGAGCTTTAGCGTCAGCATCAGTCCTTCCAGTGAATATTCAGGACTGATTTCCTTTAGGATTGACCAGCTTGATCTCTTTGCAGTCCAAAGGACTCTCCAGAGTCTTCTCTAGCACCACAGCTCGAAAGCATCAATTCTTCAGTGCTCAGGCTTTATGGTACAACTCTCACATCTGTACATGACTACTGGAAAAACCATAGCTTTGACTATATGGACCTATGTTGGCCATGTGATGTCTCTGCTTTTATATATGATGTCTAGGTTTGTCATAGCTTTCCTTCTGAAGAGCATCTTTTAATTTCGTGGGGGCAGTCACCCACCATCTGCAGTGATTTTGGAGCCCCCAAAAATAAAGTCTGTCACTGTTTCCATTGTTTCCCCATCTATTTGCCATGAAGTGATGGGACTGGATGCCATGATCTTAGTTTTTTGATGTTGAACTTTAAGCCAGCTTTTTCATTCTCCTCTTTTACCCTCATCAAGAGGCTCTTTATGTCAGCTTCCAAAACGTTTACTGATTTTTATATTTCTATTATTATTTTAAAGTTTTGAACAACTTTTGGTTCTGCATTTTCTATACCTTACGATTTTTATTTTATGGATGTGATAGCTTTGCACATATCTTTGAGTATAGTATTTATAATTTTTTGATTCTTCTATTCTCGGAATCCTTGCAATTATTTCTGCATTGTAATATGTGTTTACTTTGGTTATTGCTTTTCATAATGAAAATTTTACAAAAATATCTGGTGATGAGTATTTTGATTTCATAAAGACTTCATAAAATTCTTATTACAAAAAAAGAGGCTCTTTAGGTCCTCTTTGCTTTCTGCCACTAGAGTGGTATCATCTGCCTATCTGAGGTTGTTGATATTTCTCTTGATTTCAGCTTGTGATTCATCCAGCCCAGCATTTCGCATGATGTACTTTCATATAAGTTAAATAAGCAGGGTGATAATATATAGCATTGACATATTCCTTTCCCAATTTTAAGCCAGTCTGTTGTTCCACGTCCAGTTCTAACTGTTGCTTCATGACCTGCATACAGGTTTCTTAGGAGACAGGTAAGGTGATATGGTATTCCCATCTCTTGAAGAGTTTTCCACATATTTTTGTGATCCACGTGGTCAAACTTCATTTAGTGTAGTCAATGAAGCTGAAATAGATGTTTTTCTGGAATTCTCTTGCTTTTTCTTTGCTGAATAGGAGATCCTATCTAATACCAGGCATTGTGTTAGGTACTACAAGGGACATATCGATACATAGTCCCTTCTTTCACCAACTTTTTATTGGGGTTCTACTACAAGCGTGGAATTGTTCTAGGTTGACAGTTGTGTGTCTGGTGGGTCATGGGGCTGGCAGGGTGTGAGAGAAATGCACACATCATCAATACAAGGATTAGGGCCATCCCCTCTATGAAGAAGACAGAGGGGAACGCTAGTAGCTGTGTGACCCTAGACAAGACATTTCCCCTCTCTGAGTCTCCTCTGGAAAAAGGGACTAATCATATTTATTTGCTGTGAGGACTAGTGGTAATGTTTGAAAAGTTCTCAGGCAGTGTGTGACACCCAGGAGCTGCTTCATGGTACTGGTATTCAGCTATGGAGAGGTGCTCTGACAAGCAGAGATTCATGTTGATGTATGGCAAAACCAATACAATATTGTAAAGTAATTAGCTTCCAATTAAATAAATTTAAATTAAAAAAAAATAAAAATAAACTCTGCCCAATCAAGCAGAGAAGCAGGGAGTGTGATCTGTCTTGAGGTGGCCTGGGAGACCAAGAAGTCTGCAGGTTTGCTTTGGCACAGGGACTACTTTCATTTGGTGGGAGCCTCAGGTTTGTGGAGAGGAACAGAAGGAGAGAAGACTGGACTTTGGTGAATGGGGATGTTGTCCTTATAAATCACTTTATGTCTGGAGATCAGCAGCTCTAGAAGAACCTATATGTGTGTTAGTCGCTCAGTTGTATCCAACTCCTCCTGACCCCATGGACTATAGCCCACCAGGCTCCTCTGTCCATAGGATTCTCCAGGCAAGAATACTGGAGTGGGTTGCCATGCCCTTCTCCAGGGATCTTCCTGACCCAGGAATCAAACCAGGGTCTCCTGCACTGTGGGTAGATCCTTTACCATCTGAGCCACCTGGGAAGCCCAGAAAGAACCTACTGAAAGTAAATGAACCCAAGAGTAGTGGCTGGAGAAGGGGACCGAGGGGGCCAGAAATTGGTATTTCAAAATCTCTTGGAAGTCATGAGATCACTTCTCAGAACAGGCAGGCTGGGGAAAATGCAGTATCTAGTGCCTTGATTCAGGCTAGAATGACCTAATATGTCTATTTGCCAGAGACTGAGGGGTTGCCCAGGACACAGGACCTTCAGTGCTAAAACAAAGGCTCACTGGGACAGCTGGTCTCCTAGATCAGGCCTTGGTCACTGTCTCCTGGACTTCAGCAGGCTGCTCCCTGCTGTTCTCCTTTCCTTCGGTCCTTTGCTGCCAGAGGATTGCTGTCAAACAGAGCTCTTACCCTCTGTCCTGTTTCCAACCCTCCAAACGCTCCCGTGGCCTCTGGAATCAAGTTTGAACCCCAAAGCCTGGCCTCCAGAGCTCTTTCTACACTGGTTTCTGCCCTCCTTGAAAGACTCATTTCCCATAACTTTCACAACACACCGGATACAGTCTCTTTTTCCCAACCAGGAAGTGCCCTTTGCTATTCTGGGCCTTGGCCCATGGTGGTCTATTTATCAGCCTAACTCTTAGCCATGCTTCAAGGTTCAGTGAAAATGTCATTTTCTGAAATTCTCCACCCTGTTCTCTCCTCTGGATTCTCAAGGTACATTATACATATTTTTAGGAGAACACATATTAGGAAGTTGGTGTAGATTCCAGTGCTATATCAAGCTTCTAGTGGGATGATCCATGTACAGTAAGTTTTTGGCATATATATCTTGGATTATCAGCATATTCACATGATTCAAAATTTAAAAGTGCCTATTGGAAAATTCAATGGAAAGTCTCCTTCCCACTCCTGGCCTCTAACAACCCCACATCCCTCGTCCTCCAGGGATATTTTCTGTGAATCCAAGCAAATAAGGTAATTTGCTTTGTTAAATGAATAAAGGAAATAGCAGGAGAAACCTGGAAACAATCCAAATGTTCAAAATCTGGGCCTGGCTAAGTAAGCTATTATATAGCAATCTTATAGACGAATCAGCAGTCATTAAAATTATTATAAGGCAGACTCTATAGTATATGATACACTAAGATTTCAAAGTCAAGTATAAAGCAGACCTCTTCACTGATTATACTTTGTGAAAATGTGGTCCCTTCAGTGATAGGATGAAAGGAGGTCTGAGAGAGAAATGATTGCTGCTTTAAGGTGAAGGGATACTAGGTTTTCTTTTATGGAAAGTTGTTTGAATATGAAAAGAAAGAGGCTGCATTATGGTGAATCTGCCTGACAAAGAAGCATGATTCATGATGGGATTCATTCATTCAGCAATTCATTCTGCAGACACTGAATGCTGGCTTTGTGAAGGGGAGAAGGCCAGACACAGTGCCGAGCTTCTCAGGAAGAGAACTAAATAGGCGAAAGGGCCCTAAGAAGCTCTAATGGAGCCAGAAGGGTGGGGAATGAGGAGTGGAATGAGTTCATTGCCAGGCTGTTGAATTTGCATTTTTGTTCATCAAGAGGCACTGTGTGGTAGATGATAGGATATAGGTCAGGGAGCTCAGCAGAAAGATCAGGGCCATCAGCACACATGTGGTCAGTCACGGAGGGTGGAGGCGGGGTGAGCTCACCTAGGCAGAAGGTAGACAAGGAAAGGAAAAGACAGGTTCCATAAAGCTGGTGACGAGCCTTTCTGCCAATCTCTCAATGTCTGAGCCCAGGACAAGGGGAGCAGGAAAGCAGACGTGCTATCTGTTGCTGAGTGTGGAAGGGCCTCAGAATTCAGGCAGAAATCTGCCCTCCCGGCCCCTGGCTGAAAAGTCATGTGCTCATGGCCTGGAACTGGTCTCAGTTGTCCAGGAGGGCCTGGTAGATCAAGAAGGGTGGGGGGGCTTTGACTGGCTTAGAAAATATGTAGGAACCCCTAGGTGAGAGGGTGGAACAGAGGGTTTGAAAGATTTACTGGTACCCACATCAGTTAGGGCTGGGAGGGGAGAGCGGGTGGGCCTGGCCTTGGGAGCAGGAATATTCTACAGGCTGAGGGATGTGGGGCCCCAGGAAGGGGAGATTTATGAGTCAGGGATGTTCCCTTGGTGTGCAGGTCTCAGATGTGCCCTTGAAGGGCCTGGCAGGCAAAACGGATGGAATTGTTGCTCAGAATTGAGAGAGAGGAGGGGAGTGGTTATCCCTAGAGCAGGGTGCCTCACCCTCCTTCATATGTCCTCCTTGCTTTGTACTTCCTAGGGAGCATGGTGGCCTGGAAGGATGTGGCCTGTGGAGTCAGGCCCACCTGGAATCCAGGCCCAGCTCAACTCTGAGCACTAAGTGATCTTTGAGAAATCCCTTCTCTGAGCTTCAAGTTCCTCATTTACAAATTGAGGCAATAGTATGATCTACCATGGGCTTTTGTTGTATTAACTCCTTGTATACAGTAGGTACTCAATACATGGCAGCTATTCTTTTTATTCGTGCTCCCACACAGGAATAGGCTAGCCTAAATCATTGCCGTGTTGTACTCTCTTGGAGGGACTTACTGCCAGGTGGAACAAAAAACTGAAATTAAGACTTTGTTTACCATCCTTTCACATACATTTGTCAAGGGTGACCTGGTGGGCAGATAAGTAAAATCCGGTTCTCTGCATGTAACTTCCACTGCATGTAACAATTCTTTCCTATGCTGTTCATCTCCAGCACACAAAGCAAAGCATGTCACAAACTTTTTCGCTGGTGGTGATATATGTGTGCTCTATCGCTCAGTCATGTCCAACTCTTTGTGGCCCCATGGACCATAGCCCACAAGGCTCCTCTGTCCATGGGATTTCCCAGGCAAGAATACTGGAGTGGGTTGCCATTTCCTCCTCCAGGGGATCTGCCCAACTCAGGGATCGAAACTGCATCTCCTCTGGCTCCTGAATTGGCAGGCTTCCCTTGTGGCTCAGCTGGTAAAGAATCTGCCTGCAATGTGGGAGACGTATTGGGTTGCAAAGAGTTGGACACGACTGAGTGACTTTCACTTCACTTCACTTCACTTTACTTCTTTACCACTGAGCCACCTGGAGAACCCCAAAGCAATGGGGGCATAGGGGTTATAGTTGTGAAACATTGAATTAAAAAAATACGTCCCCTCCTCTGGCTTCCAAACTTACAAATAATTGTGCCGTGTTTTATAATTGTTCAAAATGCTTTTCCATATTTGATTTCATTAACTCCTCATTCTGGCCTGTGAGGTAAGTAGGCCAGATACTGTTAGCATCTGACAAAACCCACATCTCCTTTCTATGGAGTGTGAGGGAACTGAGCCAAGGTTAAACTGTTCCTTGGATGAATGGGTGAAAAGTAATGTGAGGAAACGACATGCAGGTGTAGGAAGGAGCTGTTTTGCAAGGAGGCAGTGGTCATAGTGCTATCTTGGGTGTCCGACAGAACCAGGTGGCAGTGTGTCTATTGTGCTGATGAGCAAACTGGAGGCCCACAGCAAGCAGAGGAGGATTTTGGCTTTCAGATGACACAGAGAGATGGATTAAGTTTCAAAAGCTTTATCCTTTACATGTTGTTTTAAATGACAGCAGTGACCCTGGTGACCTGGGTGGCCTGGGTCACCTGGCTAGGGAGCAGCAGAGCCCAGAGGATAGACTCTAACTCAGAACACTTAACTCCAATTTCTTGAGCTTGGAATCTGCTCACTCAGTCCCCTGCCCTGTCTTTCCTACAGGGATGTTGAAAAGAATGAGTGGAAAGGACAAATCACCACATAATGGCTTTAAAAGAAATAGTGCTCAGTATTCACCTTTTCTAAATAATTGTCCTCCATGTGAGAGCTACAGAGGGCAAATACTTTGGCTGCACTGATATTTGCACAGTCCATGTATTTATTTAGCTGTGTTACTGAACTAAGTCACTCACTGCATTTCTCCAAGCCGGTTTCCTTCCCTGTAAAATGAAGGCATCATCTCCTGCCCAACAGACTGTGGAGAATGAAATAAGCAGCATATATGAAATAAACATAGTGCAAACTACTATTATTAATATCTGTGGAATGCTTTGAGTCCTGGCTTCCTGGAGTGTACCAAACCCAACTCAGTCACTCTAGGACCCTGAAATGCCTTGTTATGGTGAGAAGGTGTTTTTTGTTTGTTTGTTTTTGGCAGCCTGGTTGGCAGGAGCAGAGGACTGAGGAGGAAAATGGAGGAAGATGGGTTTGCTCACCGCCTCTGTCTTCTTATCCTCCATCTGAGGGGGAAATGGCAGGGGGGAGGCAGGCTGGCATAACCTTTTGTTTGGTGAGCCAGCTAAAAAGGAATTTCTAGAGCTCCAATAACGTCTAAGTGGTGGTTTGGGCTTGGATTTTTTTTTTTTTTAATTTATTTATTTATTTATTTTTTTGGGGGGGGGCTTGGATTTTTAAAGCTGCTCCCTTTTTAAGCCCTTTTAAGATGCATAACAAAAGCACAAGCAATTGGGAAGCACATGGAAAATGATAGAAGCAGAGCTTCTTACTCACGTGAACTTGAAGAGATCATTCAGCTTCTCTGGGCTTGTTTTCTCACCTGTAAAATGGGGACAATGCCACCTATTTTGCGGGTCACTGTGAGTGTTAATAGCATGTGAAAGTGCTGGCTCCAGTACCTGGCACAGAACAGAGTTTCCCATATTTATCTGTCCATTTCCTTTCCTGTCCTAGTGGACAGACTGTAGTCACTGGGCTCAGATGAAAACACTTCAGTCTGTTATACATTGAACTCTTACAACAATCCCATGAAACAGCTCACCTGCAAATGTAAGAAAACAGAGGAGCAGTTCAGAGATTATATTGCCCAAGGTCACACAGCTTTCAACTTTAAAGCCAGGATTCAAAACCACCTTGTCTAGTTTGCCTCTTAGATATCAGAATGTGAGGGGGCTTAATCAAGCTGATCTTCTGAAAAGACCACCTTTAAATAGACTCAGACCAAGGGGAAAACCCTAACCTGGCCCATTTGGGGAATGAGCTCAGGGTGGAGTTTGGAGGGCAGGAAATAGGCCATTGCTAGAGGCAGCCTGGCAATAATTGGAAGAGAACTAAAAAAACGACTGTTTGCTTCCCAAATCCTTGGAGAAGTTAATCTGTGCTCCCCCAGTTTCAGGAGCTTATGTTGTGAGAGTGACATGAACCCTTTATTAAGCAATTTACAAATGTATTATTGGTAGTTTTCTGTCATCTGCCACTAAACACAACCTCCTACTCATCGCCTCACAGCACTCCACATAACACCCTGCAAAGGAAAGGGAACTAAGTCTCCTTTTCAAACCCCTCTCCTAAGCTAGACTGCAGGAGCTCGAATAGGAAGGCTGAGTCATCTTCTTAACACAAAATCTAAGTGTACCAAAGCCACATAGAACAAAAGTATGTTTTCTATACAGATCATTTGTCTCAACACATGGTTGCTGTTCTAGGGTATCAACTCGGGAGCTGAGGATGTCTTCTCTTTACTGCAGAAAGCAGGTACTTTTCCTTGTCATCTGTGCCGTCCCCCCTTGTCCACTCCATTATTGGCATGACTGCAGGCACCTTATTACCAGCAAAATGACCACGACAGCACATTGACTGCTTGGGGCCATGCCAGGTATGCATAGAACAGGCAAAGAGGGCCAAAATGATCTTCCAGCAGCCCACTTAAGAGTTAGGCTATAGCCTCAACTATTCTTTACCCTAAGGGTTTCAGATAATTCTAGAGTAAAGGCCCCAGTCTCAGATGCACACACAAGGATGGCTCTCATAGTGCTTTATCTGTTTCCTCATTTCTCATGGCTGAGGCAAGGAAGACTGGGTAGATAGGATTATTATGGTCAGTTTGTTTATAGCTGTAATTCCTGCAAACAAGGTCATATGACAGGAAAAGTCCTGGCTTTTGTGCTCATTCCTATAAAGCAAGTGTTGGGTTAGTTCACAGTACCAGGGTAGGGAGGAGAAAGCAAGCTCCAGCTAGCCTGGGCAGCTCTGATGCTGGGTAACTCATGGCCTATGTCAAAGAGAGATGACCAGGATCTTGCCATAAGCCCAGGGACCCATAGCTGACCCCCTTCCCCCAAGTCTCCCAAAAAAGCAGCTGATACCATTATTTCTGCACAGGCGCATGTGATAGAAGGGAACCTTTATTTTATTATTTTTTTCAAGATAATTCATACAGCCATTGATTGATTATACAGAGTCATTTCTCAGTCTTTTCTTTCCACTTAAGAAAATTAAAATATACCATGATGAGAATGATTAATGCCAAAACAAGATTTCTGGCTTATCATTTAGGGTACAAATACACACTTCATTGCTTGACATTTTATTGAACACTAAGCAAGACTAAGCATCTCTGCCTTCGTACACAGCTGAAGCAGAAGACCAGGGAGGGGGAGACGGCGTAGTTGTCCTTGGCGGGGAAGATGTAAGCCCCTGTTGTCCTGTCTTGTTGTGGGGAGGCTAACCCATGTTCTGCCGGTTGCCATAACCTCTAGGATGGGTGTCCTTCCAGTCATCCCACTCCCGAGCTCTGCGGACTGCCTGCTCATCCTCTTCCTCCTCATGTTCCTGATCTTCTTGTTGCTGAGCTGCTCTTTTAAACTCTGCCCAATCATAAAAATGAGAAAGCAGGGGTGAAGAAAGGAGGGACTGTCATGGGCCCCAGCTCCACTCTGAACATGACCACATAACAGGAAGACAAGGAAAATATAGCTAGCTGTCTACCCTGGGACAAGCAGAATTGGGGACAGTACTTAATATTACACAACAGGTGACATGTAAGACAAAATTCTCTGAGCTGTTTTTATAAGAAGGCAAACACATAAAAGTTGCCCCTCAAAATGAATTCTATTTTGGGAAAGAATTGTTGCTAAAACGGCCAAGCCCTCACAACAGAAAACAGAAATGCCAACTGACCAACAAACCCCCAGCAAACCAAAAACACTGAAGTATTTCCGTAGTATAGTGGTTATCCCACTTGCATGACAAAACATTAAAGTAAAAAATATTTGATTTTATGATTTGTGATTTGACTGTAGGTGACTGCTCCTCCTCCTTCCATTTCCTTTATTACGGTTCTACAATTTTATGTGTAAAACTGGATATCACAGGGCAGTTGAATCCACCAGAAAAGAATGTATTTTATTTTGCACATGTTTGGAACAGGGTGTGAGGTCCGAATGGCACTTGTCATGCAGTGTACACTCAAAAGAAATGAAACTAAATGCTCCATTTCTCTTTTGCACTGACTTTTTCTTTCTGCTGTGAGGTAAGGGGAACATTTCCTAGCTACCTTGAATTTGCCCACGAGAAATACTCTCATCACTATGATAAAGAATGAAATATGTAGGGAACCCGATCTCTTTTAATAGTTTAAGAGTCTTGTGTTCTATTTAACCCTTTTATTGTAAAATAAAAGATACTGGAAATCACACAAAAATACATATAACTTAAACTTTCATAAGGAGGCTATACCTTTATAGCGTCCTCTTGGGTCAAGAAAATAGATTTTCTGTACCCATCCACAAGGCTTCTCTATGAGCATCCAAATCATATCCTCGCCATCCAAAGGTAACCACTATATTACCTTTTATAGTAATAACTTCTTCGAGTTTATTATCCAAGCATGCATCCCTAGACACCAGAGTTGTCCATTTCTACACTGATTTTTTGCTCAAAGATCTTTAGTACAGAGTTGTGCAACCATCACTACAATCCAATTTTTAAAATTTTTATCACCCTGGGACTTTCCTGGTGGTCCAGTAGCTAAGACTCCATGCTCCCAATGCAGGGAGCCCAGGTTCAGTCCCTGGTCAGAGAACTAGATCTCACATGCTTCAATTAAGACCCAACACAGCCAAATAAACATTAAAAATTGCTGTCTCAAAAAAATTTTCTATCACCCCTAAAAGATTCCTTGTACTCATCTGAAGTTAATTCCCATTACTTCCTTCCCTGGAAATCATTAATCTACCTTCTGTCTCTACAGATTTGCTTATTCTGAAGATTTCACATAAATGGAATCAAGTAACATGTGGTCTTTTGTGTCTGACTTCTCTCACTTAGCATTATGTTTCTGAGATTAGTTTTACCCATTTAAAAATATTTTGATATATTTTTAATTTACAGGTTTCTTCTTCAATCCCTTTCTTTCTTTACAAGTTATCTATTGAAGAGGCTGGAGCATTTGACCTGTAGTTTCTGAAAAAATCTGGATTTTGCTGACCTCATAGTAGTGATGGAGTCCATGTTCTTCTGTATTTTTGCAGAATGGCAAGTGGTTACAGAGCTTGATGTGACTCAGGGTTGATCCCTTCCACATGAAAGTAGGTGGTGTTGGCACACAGTATTTGTGTCTCACATGCTGTGATGTTAGCAGCTGTTGATGCTCAATGTCTATATTCATTAATTTTCCTGGGGTTTCAAAAAGGTGATACTCTTAACTTTAACATTTCTTTTTTACTAAGTAGAATGCTTTTATAAAGACAGGCTTCCTCTCATCTACTACTATTTAGTCACCCAGAAAAAAGGACAAGATAAATGCCTGATTCTTTTGCTTTAATTTACCATTTCTCAAGGCAATAAATTAGCTCCTTACCATCCTTTGAAATTGAACAATTTTTCTTTTTAAATACAGTTATGGACTCATGGATTTGGTGGGACTCATATTTGGTGGGTTTCAATGAATTGCAATGACTTCTAAAAGATGTTCCAACTTTTAAATTTTAGAATAGTTTTAATTTACAGAAAAATTGTGATAGTAGAGTTCTTATACATCTGTACCCCACTTCCCTTTATTGTTAACATCTTACAGTACTATGGTTTGTGTGTCATAACTAATGAACCAATACTGATACATACATAATTAACAACTAAAGCTCATACTTTATTCAAATTTCCTTAGGTTTCACCTAATGTCCTATTTTTTTTCTCTTGGTTCCAGGATTGCATCAAATATTCCATATTACATTTAGTCCCCTGTCTCCTTAGTCTGCTCTTGGCTGTGACAATTTCTCCCTTTCCAAGTTTTTGATGACTTGGACAGTTTTGAGGTATACTCAGGTATTTTGCAGAATGTTCCTCAACCTGGCATTGCCTGATGTTTTTCTCATAATTAGACTAGGGTTATGACTCGGAGGAGAATAACACAGAGAGGCTCCCTCATCACAGCAAATCAAGGCTATACACCTTATTACATGACTTATTACTGCTGATGTTAACTAGGATCACTTAAGGTAGTGTTTGTAGGGTTCCCAACAGTGAAGTTACTGCTCCTCCCTTCTTCTACATTATAGTCTTTGGAAGCAAGTAACTAAACACAGCCTACACTTATGAAGTGAGGAGTTATGCTTCACCTCCTTAAGACAGGTGTAGACAGGTATATACACACAAATTTTGAATTTTTCTGTACAGTTTAGTCATTTATTTCTATCACTATACACTCACGGATACTTGTTTTATAATTTTTGTTATAATCCGATACTGTTATTTTCCTGCTCACATTCTTCCAGCAGGCTCTGTGTCACATTAACACCTCAATAGTTTATTTGCTCTTGTTTTTTCAGTGTTTCTTCATTTTCTAGTGTACAAGATATTTCAGGTTCATCTTTTACATTCCCTGCTCCAACACTAGAATTACCCATTTCTCTAAAGAGCCCTTGGTTCCTTTAATTGGAAAATGGTATTAGAAACCAAGTTTTGGGTACTAGATGTACTTGTTGCTACTGGCAATTATCCTTTTGGAAGCCAAACTGTCTGGCCTGTGGAAACATCTTCAAATTGGCTTCTGAAACTTTTTGATATGTCTGTAGTAGTCTTTTAAAGCTTCTTTCCTATCTTCTATGACAAGATGTTCCAAGTTAATCTTATTTCCAGACCTGGAATTAGCTATCTCTCTAATACATCCTGGTTTCTTTGAATGGGAATGGTATTTCAAGAACACAAACTGAGTTACTAGGTGTGCTCACTGCTTCTGGGCTGTTCATTATTTCTAAGTCTTTTCAGTGGATAAAGCAAAAGTGTGTCTGTGTATGTTTACTTTTAAATAAAATTCCTCATGAGTTCATATTCAAGACTACAGGGCTGTTTTGTTTCTAACTTAAATTCTTTTGAAGTACATCTGTATTCTTCCACACTAAAAGTCTTAGCCCTCAAAAGACAGATGATGATGGAATTTGAATAATTACTCATAATTACTCAGTTATATTATCTCACAGTACACCGTCTTGGAATAACAATAATACTGCTACCAATATAACTGCTGAGAATAGTTCATTTTTTTTTTGCATGTGCTTTCCCCATTTCTTCATTAAAAAAAGTTATGCTGTATCTATGTTATCAGAGCCCAGGGTATATAGGTATTAATACTCTACTCCCTTTTAAATCTCATTTAGTCTTAGTTCTATATGTAACTATTTACTTAATGTTAACCACCAGTCCTGATATCAGTGTCTTTTATTTTTGTTGTCTTATGTTCATTCTTCAGCAAATTTCTCAGTAAGGGATTATGGAACCAATATTTCCTGAGTTCTAGCATGTTGATAAATACCTGTGCCATTTATACCTAAAAGTCATTTTTACCAGATATAATGTCCTTGACTTACATTTTTTCCCCTTGAATATCTTAAATGTTACTCCATTTTCTTCTAGTACAAAGTATTGGTGTCAAAAAGTTTAAAGATGATCTAATTTTCCTTCCTTTACAAACTACCTACTGTTTTTGCTGAAGTATCTAAGACATTTCTTCTTCTTTTTTTTTTTTTGATGGTTTAGTATGGTTTATTAAGCTGTGCCTTAGTACAGATGCTGGGGCTTGCCCGTGGTGCTCTTAATGTACAAGGCCCTGACGTTCTGCCAATTTTTCTTGAGCAATGATACCAGGAAGTTGACAGCTAAGTGGATGTTGTACACAAGCTCATCATCTGTCATCTTCACGTGGCCAACAGCCACTGCCAGACACAGCACCTTCTTCATCTGGAACTTGATCGTGGACTTCACTTCATCAACTTTGGCCACCATGTTCTCATTGTGGGTCAGCAAGGAAGGGAACTTGCCAGCCTTGTTCAGGCCTGGGCCCAGGATTCAGGGGATCTGCTTGATCAGAGACTCTGAAGCCAGAAAGGCATCATATTTCTTGGCCAGCTTCTTGACCAGTTTCTTATTCTTGTTGAGTTTCTTCAGCGCCTCGATGTCCATGTGGGGGATATCCACAGCCTTGGCCTCATCACAGTGCTGCTGGTCCCCCAAGACACACACAGAGAACTTGGGGCGGGGAGTGGACTTAAGCCTGACGGTGCCCGAGAAACGTTTGTCCTTCTGAGGGTCATAGTTCTTCAGGCTGATTTGAAGCTCCACCGGCTCCAAAAACTTTCTGCGCTTGCACTGGTTCCCGTGCAGGACTTCCCGCACCGCCTCATAGAGGGTGTCGCGGGAGACTTTGCTGCTCATAGTTCCCTACGCCGCGATAACCGGAAAAGAAAGAATTTCTTCTCTTTAAAAAGAAAAATCTAGCAATTTTATTAGAATGTGAATTTTGTTGTTGGTCATTCTGGGTCAAAATTCTCAGGTATTGTGCTTTTAAAAATCAAATCTTTTTTTTTTTTTTTTTAGTTCCAGGAAAGTTTCCTCAATATTACTTTTAAGCATTTATTTCCTTTCCTTGCTTTAGTTTTCTTTTTCATATAATCTTATGTCTCTGCTAACTTTTCATGTTTCACTTTTTCTAGAATTCTGTTTATCTTTGTTTCTCTTTGATTTAAAAGTTTCTTACTTTAGAAAGGTATTTTCTGTTGTGTTCACTCACTCGTTTTGTTTCTTTTTTCTTATTCAAATTGAAGTATAGGTGATTTACAATATTATATTAGTTTCAGGAGTTTAGTTCAATCACTCAGTTGTGTCTGACTCTTTGCGACCCCATGGACTACAGCACGCCAGGCCTCCCTGTCCATCACCAACTCCTGGAGTTTACTCAAACTCATGTCCATTGAGTTGGTGATGCCATCCAACCATCTCATTCTCTGTCATCCCCTTCTCCTCTTGCTTTCAATCTTTCCCAGTATCAGGGTCTTTTCAAATGAGTCAGTTTCAGGAGTACAAAATAGTAATTCAGTATTTTATAGATTATACCCTATTTATAGTTTAAAAATATTGGCTGTATTTCCTGTGCTATGCAATATATTCCTATAGCTTATTTGTTTTATCCATAGTAGCTTGTACCTCTTAATCCCCTACCCTTCCCTCCCTTTCCTCTCCTCACTTGTTACTACCTGTTTGTTCTCTGTATCTCTGACTCTAGTTCTCATAGATATATTTATTATTAGATTATTTATGTTATTAATTATATTTATTAATATATATTTAGATTCCACATATAAGTGATATCACACAGTATTTGTCTTTCTCAACTTTTTTCACCAAGCATATTACCCTCTAGGGGCTATCCATGTTGTTGCAAATGGCAATATTTCATTCTTTTTAATGGCATTGCATATATATCACATCTTATTGCATATAAGATATAATACATTGCATATATATACCACATCTTATCTATTCACTTATTGAGACTTTAGGTTGCTTCCATATATTGGGCAATGTAAACAATGCTGCTATGAACATTGGGGTGCAAGTATTTTTTTGAATTAGTGTTTCCATTTTCTATGGATTAAAAATCCAGGAGTGGTAGCCATAAAAAGGAATGAATCTGAGTCAGTTCTCATGAGCTGGATGAACTGAGAGCCTGTTACACAGAGTAAAGTCAGAAAGAGAGAAACAAATATCATATATTAATGTAGATATATGGAATCTAGAAAAATGGTACTGATTAACCTATTTGCAAGGCAGGAATAGATACGCAGACATAGAGAACTGACTTGTGGATACAGTGGGGGAAGGAGAGGGTGGGATGAATTGAGAATAGCACTGAAACATATATATTACTGTATATAAAAACATATGTAAAACAGCTAGCTAGTCTGAAAGAGATGGGCATACCAGAGCACTTGACCTGCCTCTTGAGAAACCTGTATGCAGGTCAGGAAGCAAGTTAGATCTGGACGTGGAACAACAGACTCGTTCCAGATAGGAAAAGGAGTATGTCAAGGCTGTATATTGTCACCCTGCTGCTTATTTAACTTATATGCAGAGTACATCATGAGAAACGCTGGGCTGGAGAAAGCACAAGCTGGAATCAAGATTGCTGGGAGAAATATCAATAATCTCAGACATGCAGATGACACCACCCTTGTGGCAAAGTGAAGAGGAACTAAAAAGCCTCTTGATGAGAGTGAAAGAGTGAAAAAGTTGGCTTAAAGCTCAACATTCAGAAAACGAAGATTATGGCATCTGGTCCCATCACTTCATGGCAAACAGATGCAGAAACAGTGGAAACAGTGGCTGACTTTATTTTTCTGGGCTCCAAAATCACTGCAGGCAGTGATGGCAGCCATAAAATTAAAAGACACTTACTCCTTGGAAGGAAAGTTATGACCAACCTAGACAGCATATTCAAAAGCAGAGACATTACTTTGCCAACAAAGGTCCTTCTAGTCAAAGCTATGGTTTTTCCAGTGGTCATGTATGGATGTGAGAGTTGCACCATAAAGAAAGGTGAGCACTGAAGAATTGATGCTTTTGAACTGTGGTGTTGGAGAAGACTCTTGGGAGTCCCTTGGACTGCAAGGAGATCCAACCAGTCCACCCTAAAGGAAATCAGTCCTGGGTGTTCATTGGAAGGACTGATGTTGAAGGTGAAACTCCAATACTGTGGCCACCTCATGTGAAGAGCTGACTGATTGGAAAAGACCCTGATGCTAGGAGGGGTTGAGGGCAGGAGGAGAAGGGGACAACAGAGGATGAGATGGTTGGATGGCATCACTGACTCGATGGACATGGGTTTGGGTGGACTCTGGGAGTTGGTGATGGACAGGGAGGCCTGGTGTGCTGTGGTTCATGGGGTTGCAAAGAGTCGGACATGACTGAGTGACTGAACTGAGTGGGAAGTCGCTGTACAACCCAGGGAGCTCAACCTGGTGCTCTGTAACAACCTAGAGGGATGGGATGGGGTGGAAGTAGAGTAGGAGGGAGGTTCAAGAGGGAGGGGACATAGATATATACTTATGGCTGATTCATACTGCTGTATGGCAGAAACCAAAACAATGTAAAGCAATTATCCTCCAGTTTAAAAAAAATGAAATAAAAAAATCCAGGAGTGGAACTGCTGTATCATATGGTAGTTCTACTTTAATTTTTGAGGAACCACTACACTGCCTTCCATAATAGCTGCACCGATTTATATTCTTACCAACAGTGTACTGGGCTTCCCTGATGGCTCAGCAGTAAAGAACCTGCCTGTAGTGCAGGAGACCTGGGTTTGATCCCTGGGTTGGGAAGATCCCCTGGAGGAGGGCAGGGCAACCCACCCCAGTATTCTTGCCTGGAGAATCCCATGGACAGAGAAGCCTGGCAGGCTGTAGTCCATAGGGTCTCACAGAGTCGGATACGACTGAAGCAACTAAGCAGCAGTAGCACCAGTATACTAGAGTTCCCACTTCTACACATCCTTACCAACACTTGTTATTTGTAGACTTCTTGATGATAGGCATTCTGACAAGTGTGAGAGGGTATTTCATTATGGTTTTGACTTGCCTTTCTCAGATGATTAGCAATGCTGAGCATCTTCTCATGTACCTGTTTGTTAACTGTATATCTTCTTTAGAAAAATGTCTCAGGTCTTCTGTCCATTTTTTTTTAACAGGCAGATAATTGCTTTAGTGTTGTGTTGATTTCTGCCATACAGCTATGTGAATCAGCCGTAAGTATATATATATATCCCCTCCCTCTTGAACTTCCCTCCCACTTCCCACGCCAGCACACCCCTCTAGGCCATCACAGTGCCGGGCTGAGCTCGCTGTCTATTTTACACACGGGGGTGTATATATGTCAGTGCCACTCTCTCAACTTGCCCCATCCTCTCCCTCCCCTGCTGTATCCCCAAGTCCGTTCTCTACATCTGCGTCTCTATTCCTGTCCTGCAAATAGGTTCATCAGTACCATTTTTCTATATTCCGGAAGTATGGCTTAATATAAATATTTGTTTTCCCCTTTCTGACTTCCTTCTGTATACCTCCTTACTTCTTTTTTTAAAATTTATTTAGTTGGAGGATAATTGACTTATAATATTGTGTTGGTTTCCACCATCCATCAACATGAATCAGCCATAGGTATACATGTCTCCTCCCTCTTGAACCTCCCTCCCACCTCCCACCCCTCTAAGTTGTCACAGAGCACTGGGTTTGAGCTCCTTGCATCTTCTGTCAATTCTTAAATTATTTTTTCCATATTGATTATATGAGCTGTCTATGTAGTCTGGATATTAACCCCTTATTGGGCATATCATTTACAAATATTTTCTCCCATTCTGTGGGCTATTTTTTCATTTTGTTGTTGGTTTCCTTTGTGGTGCAGAAGTCTTTAAATTTAAATCAGTTTCATTTGTTTATTTCTGCTTTTGTTTCCTCTGCCTGAGGAGACAGAGCTTTAAAAATATTGCTATGATTTATGTCAGAGAGTGTGCTGCCTTAGCCTTCATTTCTGAAATGATTCTTTCCTCTTATTGCCCCAAGTTGTCACTACATTTCTGAATTTTTCTAATCCTGCTACATATTGTTCTTCTATGTCTTCTTTAATTTTATTAATGTCTTCAAACTAATTTTTAAACAGTATATTTTAGATTTGTTGTTCTTTGAGTGTGTCTTTCTGGAATGCTTTTTTTCCCTTTTTAAAAAATTGAAATATAGTTGATTTACAAAATTGTTAGTTTCAGGTGTACAGCAAAGTGATTCATTTACATACATCTATATTTTTTCAGATTATATTCCTTTATATAACTTACATGTGGAATCTAAAAAATAATACAAATGAATCTACATACAGAACAGAAACTGACTTACAGACATAGAAAACTTATGGTTACCAAAGGAGAGAGGGAGGGAAGGACAAATGAGGAGTATGGGATTAACATATACATACTACTTACATAAAACAGATAAGCAACATGGAATGCTTTTGATTCTTTTTTCTCCTTATAATAATTTTGTGTGGCATTTGATCTTGGTAATCTCCCATTCATTTTTCCTACAGCTTTCTTGAGATATTATTCACATACCATAAAATTCACCCATTTAAAGTATACAATTCAGTGGTTTTTAGTATATTCAGAGTTGTGCAACCATCATCACAATCTGTTGCTCATTCTTCAGTGTACTAAGCTTTCCTGAACTTTCAGAAAGAAGTATGGTTCAGGGTGGCTTTTCTAACTTCACAGAGGCACGCTTTCTGTTTTGAATGTATGTTAAAGGAATATAATGACTTACTTGATTAGAGTCTTGGTTGTGGTCCTCTCTCCCATTCTCGGACCTTCTCTTTCCTCCTCCTTTATCATCCCTGTTCTGCTCATATGAATTCTATTCTCAACAGTTTCTCCTCAGTGTGGGACTGTGTGAGTAGGGAGATCTGGTGCCTCATTTTCAAGAGTTCATTAAGGGTTAGACAGCTCCATCACTTTCAGACCTTCTGACAAGAGATTCCTTGTATTCATTCAGTTTTTATTGGAAGGTAAAACCCCTCCCATTTCAACTACTGTTCTTAAAATGAACTGCCACACTTATTATTTTTTTTTTCATTAAAATTTTTTAATTCAAGTATAGGTGACTTACAATATTTGTTTCAGATGTACAACACAGTCATTCTATATTTGTACAGGTTATGCATCATACAAAGGTATTATAATATTACTGACTATATTCTTGGTACCATAAGTTACATCCTTCTGCCTTATTTATTTTATAACTGGTAAATTGTATCTTTTAATCCCCTTCACCTATTGCACTCTTCCTCCATTCTTCTCCCTTCTGGCAACCACTAGTTTGTTCTCTGTATCTATGAGTCTGTTTCTGGGTTTTGGGGCGCTCATTTTTTTTTATATTTTAGATTCCACATATAAGTGAAAACATACAGTATTCATCTTTCTCTGACTTATTTCACTTAGCATAATACCCTCCAGATCCATCCATACTGTTACAAATTGCAAGATTTCATTCTTTTTTATGGCTAAGTGGTATTGGGAAAACAAGATAGCTATATGTAAAATAAAACTAGACCATTTTTTTACATAATTTACAAAAATAAAGCCAAAATGAATTAAAGACTTAAATACAAGACCTAAAACCATAAAACATCTAGAAGAAAACATAGGCAGTATGTTCTTTGAAGTCAGTCTTAGCAATATTTTCTTTTTTGATAAGTCTCCTCAGGCAAGGACAACAAAAGCAAAAGTAAACAAATGGGACCATATGAAACTAAAAAGCTTTTGCACAGCAAAGGGAACCATCAGCAAAACAAAAAACTATTGAATGGGAGAAGATATTGGCAAATGATATGTCTGATAAGGGGTTAATATCCAAAATATATTAAGAACTCAGACAACTCAATACAATTTGATTATAAAATGGGCAGAAGATCTAAACAGACATTTTCCAAAGAAGACAAACAGATGACCAAAAGGCACATGAAAAGATGCTCAACATCACTAATCATGAGGGAAATGCTAATCAAAACCACCTCAAATGCAATGAAACAGCACCTGTCAGAATGCCACGCTTATTAGCGAATACTGTTTGCTGTTTTGGAATTCTCCCATTTTCGGGTCTTTCAGATGGTCAACTCTTTCTGTTTACACAGATGCCCATTACTAGTTGATCTTGTGGTTATGATGATCTTCCCTTACCTGTTTTTGAATTTCATGGGGACACACTGTCACTTAGTTTTGTTATAAATATTACCTATGAATTTTTCTTTTGTGTTTTTATTGAAGTATAACAACATACATGCAGAAAAATACCCAAACACAGGATAGCTAAATCAGTTTTCACATCTGAACATATCCATATAATCAATGCCCAAATTAAGATACAAAACATTACTAACTCCTCAGAAGTTGCCCTCAGGTCCAATTTCACTCATAATCTCCCACTAAGGGTGAACATCATACTGGCTTTTAACCAGCATACACAAGTTTCACCTGGGTCTGAACTCTATGCTCTTCTGTGTTTTTTTCCCCCTCAAATTATGTTTGTAAAATTTAACAAATTAATATTTGTTATTACTTATAACTGAAGAACTATAGTCTGTTTAACCTTATTGTTAACAGTATTTCACTGTGCAGATACGCCAAAATTTATTTATCCATTCTATTATGTATGGGCATTTGTAGTGTTCACTCTGGGGTATTACAAATAATGGTGCTATGAGCATTCTTGTACAAATCTTTTGAAGATAGAAGGCTCTCATCCCTCTTAGGTATATACTTGGGAGTGAATCTGTCATGGGAGTATATATATGTTCAACTTTTGTGCAACACTACTACCACCAACCCTGACCCCCAGGCTGTCTTTATTGTTTCCTTTCTTTTATATACTTTAGGCTTATTTTGTTCTTGTTTTCTCCAACTTCTTAAGGTAGTCTCTTAGTAACTGATTTTACCTTTCTTTTTTCTAATATAACTACTGACAGTTATACACTTCTCTCAGCACTGCTTCAGTTGTATCTCACAAGTTTTCATGTATTTCACTATTATTCAGTTACGAATACTTCCTAATTTTCTTTGTGATTTCTTCTTTGATGGGTTATTTAGAAGTATGTTGTTTAACTTTAAAAAATTTAGGGACTTCCTAGGTACATTGTTGTTGTTTAGTCACTAAGTTGTGTCCGACTCTTGTGACCCCATGGACTGTAGCCCACCAGGCTCCTCTGCTCATGGGATTTCCCAGGCAAGAATCCTGGAGTGGGTTGCCATTTCCTTCTCCAGGGGATCTTCCTGACCCTTGGATTGAACCCATGCCTCCTGCTTGGCAGGTGAATTCTTTATCACTGAGCTAGCTACCTGGGAAGCCTGGTATAGTCACTAAGTTGTGTCTGACTCTCCCACAACACCACAGACCATAGCCTGCCAGGCTCCTCTGTCTATGGGATTTCCCAGGCAAGAATACTGGAGTGGGCTGCCATTTTTTTCTCCAGGGGATCTTCCCGACTCAGGGATTGAACCTGCATCTCCTGCATTGGCAAGTAGATTCTTTACCACTCCAGGAAGTCCCAGGTATGCTGTTATTGACTGCTAATTAAATTAGATTGTAGTCAGAGAACACAGTGTGATTTCTATCTTTGAAAATTTATGGACACTTATTCGGTGGCCTAGAACATGGTCTAAGTTGGTGAACATACCATGTGCACTTGAAAAAAAGTGTATCTTGCAGTTATTGGATATATTTTTCTGTAAATGTCAAAGAGGTTAAGGTGGCTGCCAGTGCTGTCCAGATCTTCTATGTCCTTACTGATTTTCTGTCCAGAAATTTTTTCAGTTACTGAAAGAAAAATATGAAAATCTCCAACTATGGTTGTAGATTTGTCTATTTCTCCATTTAATTCTGTCAATTTTTCCTTCATGTAATTTGAAGGTTGTTATTAGACACAAACACATTTAGGATTCCTATGTCTTCCAGATAAATTGACCCTTTTATTAGCACTAAATGTCCTTTTGAAAGTCCAGTAACACCTTTTGTCTTGAACTCTACCTTATCTGACATTACTATAGCTATTGCAACTTTCTTATGTCTATTGTTAGCATGGTATTATTTTTTTAATCATTTTATGTTTGACCAATCTGTACCTTTATATTTAAAATGTATCTCTTGATAGGAGATCAAGAGGGTGGAGAAAGATGTGGAGCTCACCTTTCCCCATGAACACATCAAAAATAAATCTACACGTGGAACAATTCTCACTAAAAACTGGAAATTGGCAGAAAGATTCCTGTACAATCAAGGTTGTAAGACAAGATACATGGAAGTCCATAGAGAAGCCTGGGCTCCACTCATGAGTAGAGCACAGGTGGACTTCCCCCAGGCAGGACAGAGAAAAGTTTGGCTTAGGCTACTGCTTTCCTGCAACACACTGTGCACAGCCATGCTATGCTCTCCAGCCAGAGCTGAAAGAATGCTCCAGCCCTGTTCACTTCATGCCACAAGTGTGGTACTGGAACTAGGGTGGCCAGGATCTGGGAAAAACTTGACCTTGAGATGGAGAGGTGATCTGGTCCTAAGGCAGAGCCCAGGCTGGGTAGCAGTGGCAGGATTTACTCAAGAGGCATCCCAGAAGCACCCTAGACTTCTGATGGCAACATAGCTGCTGGGTTGCCCACAACCACTTTGCTGCATGGGTGCCCCACTCCAAGCTGAGAGAATGCTCTGGCCATGCCCACTCCATGTCACAGTGTGGCACTAGCCCTAGGGTAGCCACAACTGGGGAAAAGACACAACCATTGGCTGCATCTTAGGGAAGCTGCAGACCTCTACAAAGGCAGAGCATTGGATCTCTGTAGGCACACAAGCCCTACTTGGCTCGGCATTCTCCTCCTTTATGGCAACGGTCCCAAGTATGGGGAGCAGGGAAAACACAAACTTAATGGGAATGGAGCCAGCTCAAGCTCATCCCTCAGGACTTCTGCTCCCGCAACTTGGGATCAGACTCAGTCCCTGACAGGGTGGTGACAGACACTGAGCAGAGAGGAAGTCCCACTTCCCACCCTGTGCTAGCACCTCCATCTCCAGCCACACCCTCTATCAAGGTGATAGCTGTGAGCATACCCTGAGGAAAGACATCACTGGTGTTCACATCAAATCCATCTCCCATGAAAGGCACTGGGCATACACAGTCTGCAAAGGGGTGCTCCCACATAGGAACACCCCTTCCAGACCATAACAAGTACCTGTTTCATCTAAATTCAGAGGCACAGAAAGTTAGGTAAAATGAAAAGGCAGAATAATTGCTCTCAATTGAAACAGCAAGAGAAAATCCCCAAATAAATAATGAAATAGAAACAATTTACCAGAAAAAGAATTTGAAACATTGTCAATAAAAAATATTAACTGAAATAGGGCAAATAACTGATCTGAACACTGATCATTTTAACAAGGAATGATCATATATTAATGATCACAGATTATATTTAAAAGATTCAATCAAAAACAGATAATTTCATATCTGAAATAAAAACACTACAAGGAATGAATATCAGACTAAGTGATACACAAGAAAGCACAAAGGATCTGGAAGACAGAATAATGGAAATCACCCAATCAGAAGAGCAGAAACAAATGGAAAAAAAAGAAATGTAAGGCATCTACAAGATCTTTGGGATAACACTAAGCTCACCAATATTCACATTATAGCAGTTCAAGAAAGAGAGGAGAAAGAAGGGGATCAAAAATGTACTTGAAGAAAAGTATGGCTGAAAATGTCCCCAACCTGAAAAAGGAAACATATTCAGGTACAGGAAGCAGAGAAGGTCCCCCCAACAATGAAACCATACAGACCCACACCAAGACATATCATAATTAAAATAGCAAAAGTTAAAGATAAAGCAAGAATTTTAAAGGCAGCAGCAAGAGAATAACATAGTCACATACAAGGGAATCCCCAAAAGGCTATCAACTGATTTCTCCACAGAAACTTCGCAAACCAGCAGGGAATGGCATTATTATTCAAAGCCTTGAAAGGGAAAAAACTGCAACCTAGGACACCCTACCCAGCAAGATTATTCCACTTATAATTATTCCATTTACAAGGAGAAAGAACTTCTTAGACAAGTAAAAACTTAAAAGCATTCATCAATATTAAACCTACCCTAAAAGAAACAGTGAAAGGTCTCTCTAAATGGAAAAGAAGAATCTATAGGAAAGAGAAAACCCCACTAGGAAAGACAATATATAGTAAAGATCAAAGATTAGTTAAATGAGCCAGTGTGTAGATTAAAAGACAAAAAAATTGTAAAAGCAACTATAACTACAGTAAACAGATAAGCATGAAGATGAAAAATATGACATCAAAAACACAAAAGGTGACGGAGGAGAGTAGAAATGTAGATCTTTAAGAATGCATTTAAACTTAAATGACTACCAGTTTAAAACATGTAGATATAATTACATGTTAACTAACATATATGGTAATCACAAATAAAAAATCTACATTAGATACACAGAAACCAAAAAGAAGAAGGAACCCAAGCATACTACAAAAGAAATTGAAACCACAACAGTAGAAACAAAAAGAAGAAATGAATAGAGAAGAACTACCAAAAAAAAAAAAAAAAAAAAACCAACCCTGGAAAATACATAATAAAATGGCAATGCAGTACATACCATAATCACAGGACTAAATGCTCCTACCAAAAGACATAGGCTGACTGGTTAAAAAAACAAGACATTTCAATATGCTCCATGTGAGAGACTCACTTCAGGGCTAAATACATACATAGACAGAAAGTGAGGGGATGGAAATAGATACTTCATGTGAATGGAAATGATAAGAGAGGGAAGCAAGACTCATTTCAGACAAAATAGACTTTAAAATAAAGCTATACAAAAAGAGAAATAGCAGCATTATAAAATGCTAAAGGGATTAATAAAAGAAGCTATTACACTCGTTAACATATATGCACCCAATACAGAAGCACCTATATATATGAAGCAAATACTAACAGACATAAAGGAAGAAAATAACAATAATACAGTAATAGTAAGAGACTTTCACAACCCACTCACAGCAAATGGACAGAGCATCCAGACAGAAAATCAATAGGGAAACGGTAGTTTTAAATGACACAATATACTAGTTAAACTTAATAGATATCTATAGGATATTATATCTAAAATCAGTAGAATACACATTCAAATACACATCTCTCCTCCAGGAGAGATCACATACAAGGAGAGGTCACAAAACAAGTTTCAACAAATTGAAGAGGACAGGGGACTTCTCTGGTGGTCCAGCAGTTAAGAATCCACCTTCCAATGCAGGGGGTGCAGGTTCGATTCCTGGTCAGGGAACTAAGATCCCACATGCTGCAGGGCAACTAAGCCTACATGCTGCAATTACTGAGTCTGCTGCGTGCCACAACTACTGAGCCCACACACTATAGGGCCTGTGTGCCACAACTAGAAAGAAGTCCATGCCCCACAACAAAGGGTCCATGAGCCACAAAGAAGAGCCTTTGTGCCGCAATGAAAGATCCTGTGTGCTGCAATGAAAGATCCCACATGTTGCAACTAAAATCCGATGCAGCCAAATAAATAAATACGTTTTAAAATTTAAGAGGACAGAAATTAAATCAACCATTTCTTTCATCACTACAGTATGAAACTAGAATCAATCACAGAAAGAAAAGTGGGAAGAGAACAAATACGTGGAGGCTAAACAACCTACTACTAAAAAAACAAATGGGTCAACGATGAAATCAAAGTGGAAATCATAAAATACCTTGAGGCAAATGAAAATGGAAACACAACTTTTCAAAATCTATGGGATATAGCAAAAGCAGTTCCAAGAGGGATGTTTAAAGCTATACAGGTCTTCCTCAAGAACAAGAAAAATCTCAAACAACCTAACCTATGACCTGAAAGAATTAGAAAAAGAAGAACAAAGCCCAAAGTCAGCAAAAGGAAGGAAATGATAAAGATCAGAAAGGAAATATATAAAACAGAGACCAAAAGGGCAGAAAAGATCAATGAAACCAAGAGCTAGTTTTCTAAAAAGATAAAATTGATAAAACTTTAGCCAGGCTCATTAAGAAGAAAAGAGAAAGGACCCAAATAAACAAAATAAGAAAAGAGAAGAAATGAAAACTAAAACCACATATATACCAAAAGTCTTAAGAGGATACTGTGAACAGTTAAATGACAACAAACTGGACAACTGACAAGAAATGAACAAATTTCTAGAAACTGTACACCTGCCAAAACTGAAACAAGAAGAAACAGGCAATCTGAACAGACCTATCATGAGACGTGAAGTTGAATCTGTAATTTAAAAACTCCCAGCAAGCAAAAGTCCAGGACCAGATGACTTCATGGGGGAATTCTACTGAACATAAGGAAGAACTAATACCTGTCCTCAAACTTTTCAAGAAATTGAAAAGGAAGGAACACTCTCAAATTCATTCTACGAGGCTACCAATACCCTGATACCAAAACCAAAGACACTACAGAAAAAGGTCACAGGCCAGTATATTTGATGACAATAAATGTAAAAGTCTTCAACAAAATATTAGCAAATCAAATCTAAAAATATATAAAAAGGATCATATGCCATGGTCAAGCTGAATTTATTCCACGGTCACAAGGATAATTCAATAGATGCAGATTAATATGATATACCACATTAACAGAAGGAAGGCTAAAAATCACATGATCATCTCAATAGATGCAGAAAAGCCATTTGACAAAATTTAACATTAATAATAACAACTCTGAAAGTGGGTATCAAGGAAACATATCTCAACATAATAAAGGCCATTTAAGACAAACTCACAACCAATGTCATACTCAGTGGTGAAAAGGTGGAAGCTTTCCCACTAAATTCTAGATCAGGACAAGTATGCCCATTCCTGCCACTTCTGTTCAACATAGTATTGGAAGTCCTAGTCACACCAATCAGACAAGCAAAATTTTAAAAAAGTATCCAAGTTGGAAGGGAAAAAGTAAAATTGTCACTATTTGCAGATGACATATCATATCTAGAAAACCCTAAAGTCTTCACCCATTAGAACTAATAAAACTATTAGAACTAATAAAGGAATTCAACAAGGTTGTCAGATACAAGATCAATACACAGAAATCTTTTGTGTTTCTATACACTAATAATAAAATATCATAAAGAGAAAGCAAAAAAAATCCTGTTTAAAATTGCATCAAAATGAATAAAATATCAAGGAGTAAACTTAACTTCAAAGGGATAAGCTACCCCACTCCAATATTCTTGGGCTTCTCTGGTGGCTCAGATGGTAAAGAATCTGCCTGCAAAGCAGGAGACCTGGGTTCGATCCCTGGGTTGGAAAGGTCCCCCAGAGGAGGGCATGGCAACCCACTCCAGTATTCTTGCCTGGAGAATCCCATGGAAACAGAAGCCTGGCGGGCTACAGTCCATGAGTTGCAAAGAGTCGGATATGACTAAGCACAGCACACAAACTTAACCAAGAAGGGGAAAACATACTATACTCTGGAAACTACAAAACATTTATGAGGGAAACTGCCGGGAGCCAGTGCCTCAGTGCCTCCTCTCCTTTGGGAGAACGGAAAGACGCCTGTGGCCTACGTAGGTGGTGATTGGTATTCCATGTAAACCAAGTTATTCAGCCTCTTTTTCTCCGCTAATTTTCTAATCTCTCTCTATCTGTAATTAAATGTTTTTTCCTAGGATGCTGATTCCGTTCCCACCTTCGAATTACCCTGGATCCACCAGGGAAGGACCCTGGCAAGTGGCGCCTGAACAGGGCTGTTTTAAGAATTAAAAAAGGGGGAGATGCCGGGAGCCAGTGTGAGGAACTCCACCCATGGCAAAGGTCATGAGGAAGAAGGCTTCGGCATACACAAAGGCGTGACCAAGCCTCAGGAAACCCCCTGCTCCCGGCAGGAAACTAAAGATGATACAAAGAAATGGAAAGATAGCCCATGCTTGTGGATTGGATGAATTGTCAAAATGGCCATACTATTCAAAACAATCTACAGATTTAATGAAATCCCTATCAAAGTACTCAGGGCTTCCCCAGAATGGCTCAGTGGTAAAGAATCTGTCTGCAATGCAGGAGATGTGGGTTCGACCCCTGCTCCAGGAAGATCCTCTGGAGGAGGAAATGGCAACCCACACCAGTATTCTTGCTGGGAAAATCCCATGGACAGAGGAGCCTGGCAGGCTATAGTCCATAGGGTCACAAAGTGTCAGACATGACTGCCTGAGTGAGCACACACATCAAAATACCCATGTTTTCACAGGATTAGAATAAACAACCCTTAAATTCATATGGAACCACAAAAGACCCTGAATTACCAAAGAAATCTTGAGAATGAAGAACAGAGCCAGAAGTATAACCCTCCCAGATTTCAGACTATACTACAAAGCTATAGTAATCAAAACAGGGTGGTACTGACACAAAAACTGACAAATAGATAGATGAAATAGAATAGAGAGCAGAGAAACAGACCCATTTACCTATGTTCAAATAATCTACGACAAAAACGGCAAGAATGCACAATGAAGAAAAGACAGTCTCTTCAATAAGTGGTGCTTGGAAAATTGGACAGCTACATGTAAAACAATGAGATTAGAACATACCCTCACACCATATGGAAAAATGAACTCAAAATAGATTAGAGATGTAAATTTAAGACCTGAAACAATAAACCTCCTAGAAGAGAATATAGGCAGAACACTCTGGCATAAAAATTGTGGCAATATTTATTTTGATCTGTCTCCTAAGTAAAAAGAAATAAAAGCAAAACTAAACAAATGGGATATAATTAAACTTAAAAGCTTTTGCAAGGCAAAAGAAAATATTGACAAAACAAGAAGACAACCTACAGAATGAGAGAAAATATTTACAAATGAGGTGACCTATAAGGGGTTATTATCCAAAATATATAAACAGCTCATATAATTCTTCATCAAAAAACAAACAACCCAATGGAAAAATGGGCAGAGACCTGAATAGACAATTGTCCAAAGACATACAGACAGCTAAGAGGCACATAAGATGCTCAACATCATTAATTATTAGAAAAATGCAAATCAAAACCACAATGAGATATCATCTCCCACCAGTGAGAATGGCTATCATAAAAAAGTCTACAAATAACAAATGCTGGAGACAATGTTGAGAAAAGGGAACCGTCATATACTGCTGATAGGCATGTAAATGATACAGCCACTGTGTAAAACAGCATGGAGGTTCCTAAAAAACTAAAAATAGAACTACCATATGATCTAGCAATACCACTCCTAGGTATATATCTAGAAAAAATGAAAACACTAAATCAAAAAGATACATGCAACCCAATGTTCACAGCAGCACAATTTTCAATAGCCAATTATACAGAAGCAACTCAAGTACCCATCAACAGACGAATGGATAAAGAAGATGTGGTATATATATACACATACACAATGGACCCAGCTATAAAAAAAAGAATGAAATTCTGCAATTCACAGCAACATGGATGTACCTAGGGGGTATTATGCTTAGTAAAATAAGACAGAGAATGACAAATAATGTATATCGCTCATATGTGGAATCTAAACAGTAATACAAATGCATGGATATGTAAAACAGAAACAGACTCATGGATATATAAAACAGAGGGACGGGGGGGGGCAGAGGGAAGTGGGGAGGGACAAATTAGGGTTATGGGATTAATAGATACCAACTACTATGTATAATATAAATAACCAATAAGGATATACTATATAGCATAGGGAACAAAACTCATTATCTTGTAATAACTTGTAATGGAGCATAATTTACAAAAATAATGAATACTGTACACCTGAAAATAATATAATATCAACTATACTTTAATTTAAAAAAGAAAATGTACCTCTTGTAGACAGTATACAGGTGAGTCTGATAATCTGATTTCTAATTTGAAGGTTTATTCCATTGATATTTAATATAATTACTGATCAGCTGGATTAGAATCTACCATTCTATTGGTTTTCTGTTCATTTCCTATATTTTTTGTTGTTTTGTTCATTCTTTCTTGCCTTCTTCCCTTTTAATTTCTCCACTGACTTTATATCTTTGTCTCTTTGCATTATTTTTCTTTTAAATAGACCTTATTTTTAGAGCAATTTTATTTTTTTTCTTGGTCATGCTGTGCAGCCTGTGGGATCTTAGTTTACCAACCAGGGATCAAAACTGTGCCCCTTGCAGTGGAAGCACAGAGCCCTAACCACTGGACTGCCAGGGAATTTAAAGCAGTTTAAGGGGCTTCTGTTTCAAGATGGCAAGTAGAAGGACATGTACTCATCTCCTGTGAGAGCACTGAAATTGCAACTACCTGCTAAACAACCACTGACAGGCAGACACTGGAACCCACCAAAACAAGATACCCCATATCCAAAGACAAAGAAGAAGCCACAGTGAAACAGTAGGAGGGGCACGATCATGATAAAATCAAATCCCATACCTGCTGAGTAGGTGACCTACAAACTGCAGAAGAATAATAACAAAGTTCTTCCACTGTTGTGATGGTTCTAAACCCCACGTCAGGCTTCCCAGCCTGGGGATCCAACAAAGGGACTGGGAATCCCCAGGGAATCTGGCCTTGAAGACCAGTGGGATTTGATTACAGGACTTCCACAGGACTGGGGAAAGAGACTCCAGTCTTTGAGGGTACAAACGAAATCTTGTGTGCTCCAAGATCTAAGGGAAAGGACCAGTGACCCCACAAGAGACTGAACCAAAACTACCTGCTAATGTTGAAGGGCCTCCTGTGGAGGCATGGTTTGGCAGGAGATCACCACAGGGACAGGGGCAATGGCAGCAGCAGGCTGGGAAAGTCCTGCTTGGTGTACACCCTCTTGGAGGTCACCATCAACTCTACCATAGAGCCCACAGACCCCAGGGCTGGGTCACCTCAGGCCAAACAACTAACAGGGAGAGAGTGCAACCTCACCCATCAGCAGATAATTGGATTAAAGCTTTACTAAGCAAGGCCCTGCCCACCAGAGCAAGACCCCATTGCCAGTCCTTCCCATCAGGAAGCTTACATAAGCCTCTTAGCCTCATCCACCAGAGAGTGGACAGAAGAAGCAGTCTTAGAGCAGCTACAACAAAAACCATATTACAGGTTAATCATGATGAAAGAGCAGAAAATTATGGCCCAGATGAAGGGACAAGATAAAACCCCAGAAAAACAACTAAATGAAGTGAAGATAGGCAACCTTCCAGAAAAAGAATTCAGAACGGTAGTGAAGATGATCCAGGATCTCAGGAAAACAATGAAGATGCAAGAAATGTTTACCAAAGACCTACAAGAACTAAAGAACAAAGAAATGGAGATGAACAATATACTAGAAGTAATCAATAGCAGAATAACTGAGCAGAAGAATGGATAAATGACCTGGAGGACAGAATGGTGGAAATCACGGCTGTAGAACAGAATATAGAAAAAAGAATGAAAAAAAATGAAGACAGCCTAACAGATCTCTGGGACATTAAACACATCAACATTCATGTTATAGGGGTCCCAGAAAGAGAAGAGAGAAAGGACCTGAGAAAATACTTGAAGAAATAATAGCTAAAAACTTCCATAACATGAGAAAGGAAATAGTCAACCAGGAAGTACAGGAAGCACAGTGTGTCCCAGACAGGATAAACCCGAGGAGGAACACACCAAGACACAGAGTAATCAAACCAACAAAAATTAGAGACAAAGATAAAATATTAAAGGCAACAAGGGAAAAATGACAAGTAACATAGAAGGGAACTCCCATCAGGCTATCAGCTGATTTCTCAATAGAAACTCTACAAGTCATAAGGGAATGGCACAATATATTTAAAGTGATGAAAAGGAAGAACCTACAACCAAGAATACTCTACCCAGCAAGACTCTCCTTCAGATTTGACGGAGAAATCAAAAGATTTCCAGATAAGCAAAAGTTAAAGATAATTCAGCACCACCAAACCAGCTTGACAACAAATGCTAAAGGAACTTCTCTAGGCAGGACACACAAGAGAAGGAAAAGACCTACAGAAAATAAACCCAAAACACTTAAGAAAATGGTAATAGGATCATACATATCAATAATTACCTTTAAATGTAAATGGATTAAATGCACCAACCAAAAGACATAGACTGGGTGGGTGGATGAAAACATGTGCATGTACACACTTCCACTTGCCACATCCCTTGGCTTGACTCCCCTCAAATTCTATGTAATTATTTTATATAGTTAAGTTAATCATGTTCCCATTATGGTGTGCAATTGTAACTACCTTTTATTTTTTGGTCTGGCTACTGATGTGAAAACTGATAAATATCTTTTACTATTGTGATTATGTAACTATTACTCACTTAATACCATTGTATCATGATTGGTCAACAGAAAAATAGAACTCTGTATCACCAGAACTACAATTTAATGGAAAAACCTGTCACCACTTTTTAAAAGCCATCCAGATGCATATCAGAATTATCTTGAATTTTTTTGAAAAATACAAATGCCCAGATATTGCTTTTTTTCTCCAGAGCTCCAGATATGTTTCTAATGAGTAGTCATGCTTAAAAACAACTGAACTATATGATAATCTTTTACTTTTATCCAATTTTACTTTTTCTATTTCATTGAATATGAAATATTGCTCCCATTTCATTTAGTTTATGTTTTCCAATTTCTCCATCTCTTTTTTTTTGATGTTCTTTCTCAAGCGTTTATCAAGTATAGTAGAAAAGCTTTTGTATACATAAATATGTAAAATATATACATTTTACAAAACTTATGAATTTTTGCCTAATTAAAAAAATTATGACATTTTTATTCCACTTGTTTGACTTAGCATGAATAGATTGCTAGATTTCTATTTTAAAAAATAGATATGAAACACGCAACAAAGGTTTACTGCATAGCACAGGGAACTATAGTCAATATGGTTCCTGGTGGCTCAAATGGTAAAGAATCTGCCTGCAATGCAGAAGACCCAGGTTCAATCCCTGTGTCAGGAAGATCCCCTGGAGAAGGAAATGGCAACCCTCTCTAATACTCTTGCCATGGACAGAGGAGTCTGGTGGGTTACAGTCCATGGGGTCACAAAGAGTTGGACACAACTAAGTTACTTTCACTTTTCACATGATGGAAAATAATTTCAAAAATAATGTATGTGTGTATGTATAACTAAATCACCTTGCTATGTACCTGAAAAACATTATAAGTTAACTATATTTCAATAAAATATATATATTAAGAAAAAGAATAAAGCAGTTTAAGTACACAGTAAAACTGAATGCAAAGTACACAATGGCTGTGTACCCTGTCCCACACAGGCACAGCCTCCCCAGACTATCAAGCATCACAGTGGTACATTTGTTATAATCAATGAACCCACAATGATGCATCATTATCATGCAAAGTCCACAGTATACATTAGGGTTCACTCTTCGTGTTGTACAATCTATGGTTTTGGGCAAATATATAATGGCATGTATTACGGTATCATTCTGAATAGTTTCTCTGCCTTAAAAATCCTGTGTTCTGCCTATTCATCCCTCCTTTCTTTTAATCCCTGTCAACCACTAATCCTTTTACTGTCTCCATAAGTTTTGCCTTTTCTAGAATGTCATACAGCTGGAATCATACAGCATGTAGACTTTTCAGATTAGCTTCTTTCACTTAGTAATATGCATTTAAGATTCCTCCGTGTCTTTTTAGGTCTTGATAGTTCATTTCTTTTTAGCAATGAGTATTATTCCATTGTTTGTATATACCACAGCCTATCCATTTGCCTATTGAAGGCATCCTGGTTACTCCAATTTTTGGCAATTATAAATAAAGCTGCTATAAACACTTGTGTGAACCAATTAATAACTTTTCAACCCATCTGGGTAAAAAGGAGCATGATTGCTGGATTGCAGGATAGGAGAATGTTTCTGACAAACTGTCTTCCAAAGTGTCTGTACCACTTTACATTCCCACCAGCAATGAAGTTCCTATCAGTCCATTATCCATGCCAGCATTTGGTGTTGTCAGTGTTCTGGATTTTGGCCATTCTTTTAGGGGTGTAGTGGGGTTATTGTTGCTTTAATGTGCAATACCCTAATGACATATGATTTTAACATGATTGTGCCCCTCCTACTATCTCCTTGTGGCTTCTCCTTTGTCCTTGGATATGGGGAGATTCTCTACACAGTGAGCAAAAACAAGACCTAGAACCAACTGTGGCTCAGATCATTCCAAAATTCAGACTTAAATTGAAGAAAGTAGGGAAAACCACTAGGCCATTCAGGTATGACCTAAATCAAATTCCTTATGATTATACAGTGGGAGTGACAAATAGATTGAAGGGATTAGATCTGATAGAGTGTCTGAAGAACCATGGACAGAGGTTTGTAACATTGCACAGGAGACAGTGACCAAAATCATCCCAAAGAAAAAGAAATGTAAGAAGGCAAACTGGTTGCCTGAGAAGGTCTTACAAATAGCTGAGAAAAGAAGCAAAAGGCAAAGGAGAAAGGGAAAGACCGACCCAACTGAATGCAGAGTTCCAAAGAATAGCAAGGAGACAGAGGAAAGCCTTCTTAAGTAAACAGTACAAAGAAATAGAAGAAAACACTAGAATGGGAAAGACTAGAGATCTCTTCAAGAAAATCAGAGATACCAGGGGAACATTTCATACAAAAATGAGCATGATAAAGGACAGAAATGGCAAGTAGCTAACAGAGCAGAAGAGATTCAGAAGAGGTAGCAAGAATACAAAGAAGTATACAAAAAAGGTCTTAATGATCCAGACACCACAATGGTGTGGTCATTCACCTAGAGCCAGACACTCTGGAGTGTGAAGTCAAGTGAGCCTTTGAAAGCATTACTATAAAGTTAGTGGAGGTGATGGAATTCTAGCTGAGTTATTTCAAATCCTAAAAGATTATGCTGTTAAAGTGCTGTACTCAATATGTCAGTAAATTTGGAAAACTCAACAATGGCCACAGGACTGGAAAAGGTCAGTTTTCATTTCAATCCCAAAGAAGGACAATGCCAAAGAATGTTCAAACTACCACACAATTGTGCTCATTTCACATGCTTGTAAGGTAATGCTCAAAATTCTTCAAGCTTGGCTTCAACAGTATGTGAACCAAGAGCTTCTAGATGTACAAGCTGGATTTAGAAAAGGCAGAGGAACCAGAGGTCAAATTGCCAACATCTGTTAGATCACAGAAAAAGGAAGAGAATTCCAGAAAAACACCTACTTCTGCTTCATTGACTATGCAGAAGCCTTTGACTGTGTGGATCACAACAAACTGGAAAATTCTAGAGATGGGAATATCAAACCACTTTACCTGCCTTCTGAGAAACCTGTATGCAGGTCAAGAAGCAACAGTTAGAACTGGATATGGAACAATGGACTGGTTCAAACTGGGAAAGGAGTATGTCAAGGCTTTATACTGTCACTCTCCTTATTTAACTTATATGCAGAGTACATCATGCAAAATGCAGAGCTGGATGAATCACAAGCTGGAATCAAGACTGCCAGGAGAAATATCAACAACCTCAGATATGCAGATGATACCACTCGAATGGCAGAAAGCAAAGAGGAACTGTTGATGAGGGTTAAAGAGGAGAGTGAAAAAGCTGGCTTAAAACTCAACATTCAAAAAACTAAGATCATGGCATCTGATCCCATTACTTCATGGCAAATAGACGGGAAAAAAATGGGAACAGTGGCAGACTTTATTTTGGGGGGCTCCAAAATCACTGTGGATGATGACTGCAGCCATGAAATTAAAAGATGCTTGCTTCTGGAAGAAAAGCTATGTCAAACCTAGACAGCATATTAAAAAGGAGAGACATCACTTGGCTGACAAAGGTCCATATAGTCAAAGCTATGGTTTTTCCAGTAGTCTTGTATGGATGTTAGAGTTGGACTATAAAAAAAGGCTGAGTGCCAAGTGATGCTTTTGAATTGTGGTACTGGAGAAGACTCTTGAGAGTCCTTTGGACAGCAAGGAGAGCATACCAGTCAATCCTAAAAGAAATCAACCCTGAATATTCACTGGAAGGACTATGCTGAAGCTGAAGCTCCAAAACTCTTGCCATCTGATGTGAAGAGCTGACTCATTGGAAAAGACTCTGATGCTGGGAAAGATTAAGGGCAGAAAAAGTGGGTGAAAGAGGATGAGATGGTTGGATGGCATCACCGTCTCAATGGATATGAGTTTGAACAAACTCTGGGAGATAGTGAAGGACAGGGAAGCCTGGTGTGCTGCAGTTCATGGGTCACAGTCAGACATGACTTAGCGACTGAACAACAAATGACATACGATGTTGAGCATCTTTTCATATGCTTATTTGCCATCTGTATAATCTTCTTTGGTGAGGTGCCTGTTAAGGTCTTTTGTTCATTTTTAAATTGAGGTGTTTAATTGAGGCAGTAGTTCTGGGACCCACTGTTCCAAATGGGAAGGTGACAACAATTCATATCATTGCTCTTCTATGTGTAATATGTACTTTATCTCTGACAGCTTTCAAAATTTTCTTTTACTTTTGTTTCAGCAGTCTGACTACAACATGCCTATGTGTGGTTTGCATTGTATTCAACATGCTTGCTTGGGGCTTACTGAAATTTCTGAATCTCTAAATTTGTCTTTCACAGATTTGGGGAAAATTTCAGCCATTATTTCTTCAAAATTTTTTTTATTTCCCCTTATCTCTCTTTCTCCTCTCTTACTGGTATTCCAAATGTACACATGGTAAACCTTTTTACATTTTTCCACAAGTCATTGAGACTCTTCATTTTTTTCTAATCTTTTGATTTTCAGATTGGCTAATTTTTATTGATCTATCTTCAATTTAACCATTTCTTCTGTCATTGCCAATATGTTATTTAGTTGCTTAGTCCTATCTGAATCTTTTTCAGCCCAATGGACAGTAGCCCATCAGGCTCTACTGTCCATGGGATTTCCCAGGCAAGAATACTGGAGTGGGTTGCCATTTCCCTATCCAGAATTTGCTATTAAGCTTATTCAAATTAAAAAAAAACTGAAATATAGTTGACATACAATATGTTAGTTTCAGGTGCATTACGGTGGTTTGACATTTGCATATATTATAAAATGATCACCATAAGTCTGGTAACCATCTGTCCACACAAAGTTATGATATTATTGACCACATTCCTTATTCTGTATATTACATCCCTGTGGCTTATTTATTTTATAATTAGAGGTTTGTAGCTCTTCTTTAAGATTAATTATCTGATTGTAGATTATTTGTGAATTTTTTTTTTTTTACTATCTCTAGTTTCCAAATTTTATACAAGGAAGAATGCCCTTTTTTGCAATGAGAAAAAAAGAATATGAATTAAACATCTCTCTTATCCTGTAGGGTAAGTTTGACCTTTTAGACTATAAGATTATGGAGTTGGTAAGTCCATCTGTATGACAAAATTATGGAGAAGGAAATGGCAATCCACTCCAGTGTTCTTGCCTGGAGAATCCCAGGGATGGGGGGGCCTGGTGGGCTGCCGTCTATGGGGTCGCACAGAGTCAGACACGACTGAAGTGACTTAGCAGCAGCAGCAGCAGCAGCAGCTAAGACATAGACCTTACACCTATCACAAGATTTAACTTAAAATGGATCATAGACATAAATGTAAAATATAAAACTATTGAAGATAACATAGGATAAAATCTATATGACCTTGGTTTCCCTCCAGTAGGTAATGAAGACCATAGAAATTTGCTGCCAAGTCAGAGTCATGCTCAGACTGGTGTTGTGTAGAAGTTGCCTGATAAGCAAAATGGCAGTCTCTGCAATCTTTTCTCTATGTGTGTGCACATGTGAGGTTTGTAGCTCTTAATCCCCTTCACCTGTTTCACCTCTTGAACCTCCCTCTCCCATGGCAACCACCCATTTCCCCCTCTGTATCTATGAGTCTGTTTTAATTTTTAAACTTCAGATATTATATTTTTCAGTTCTGGAATTTTTTGTGTATAGTTTCTACTTCTTTGAGATTTATTACCTTTTCATTCATTACAAGCATATTTTCCCCTATGCCCTTGAGCACAGAAATAAGCTGCTTTAAAGTCCTTGTCTGCTGATTTCGACATCAGAATCATCTTGGGGATGGTCTCCACTGACTGCTTTTCCTCTTGAGCATAAGTCACATTTTCTTTTTCCATATAGTAGTTTAGAATTGAATCCCAAACTTTCTGAATGATATGTTAGAGATTCCAAATTCTGTAAAAAGTACTGATTTTTTGTTTAGCTATTTCTCACTTAATTTCTATAGAATGAAAATTCCAAGTTCTCTTTCTCTGCATTGGGTAAAGCTGGATTAACCATTCAGTTATTTTAGACTTACTGAGGGTGCTTGGAATCAATCCTATGCATGCATAGCTTAGCAGTCTGCCAGAGATTTGGGAAGGGTTTATATAGAGAATTAGGGCTCCTCCTCAGTGGTTTCTCTCCTGGGATATCTCCTCAGTTTTCAGAGGCTATAATCATCCTGAATCTGTTCTCTCATTCCTCAAACTATAAGACTGCAGGTTTCTATCCAAGTTTTATTTATCTCCATATTACAGCAACTGCAGCCTGCTCATGGATGAAAAGCTATAAAAACACAGAAAACCCTTTCAAATGAGCACTTTTCTCCATGCTATAGTGGAAACAGCATTAGAACTGGGAATTTTAGGGCCTGTATTAAAATTCTAGCTTGGCCACTTTCTAGCTATGTTTACTTTGGGTCAGTTCTCAGATACCATTTCCTCATTCTAAAATGGGAATAAGAATGTTTGCTTCATGGGGTTGTTAAGAATATAAAGTTAGATAATACATGAGATATGGAAAATAGGCTCAGAGGGGCTATGATTGTCCTATTAAGTGGTAGGAGTCATTGGTTATTCCAGATCTGACCATGCTTTTTCTGCTATATCATACTGCTTCCATCTAATGACTACCAACTCTACCTTTCCCTCCCAAAGACACCTGCAAGTACCTAGTATGATCTAATTACCAAGGTGAGCTCAAAGAACACAGTAAGCTAAAGTTCTTACCCACAAGAAGTTTCAAGTACCATTACCTTCTCATTGGTGACTGCCGTGCCGTCTGTGTCTCCTTTTGGTCACTCTCAGGGCCTCCAGATAACTGTTTTGTTATATTCTGCTCAGTCTGTAACTGTTATCTATAGGAGGGGTTGGCCTGATAACAACCTACTCTGCTGTTATCAGAAGCAGAACTGCTAACTGTGGATTTTTGGCTTTGCTATCTATCTTTTCAGTCTGTTTTTACGCCATGATATATGGAAAATTTAAAAAAACTATGCTGCTTCACTGCCTCCATCTTCCCAGAATCACATGCTATTTACTTTAATAATAAATGAAATAAAATACTGGCTAGAATCTGTTACTCAGATTCTTTGTCCAGATTTCTTTTGCTCTAAAGGGCAATGATACATGGTCTGAATTTAACTGCTAGAGAGTTAGGGACCAGTAGTGTAGTAGTATAATTACTCGCCTCCCACCCCTTCATACCTGACGTTGTCTTGGCTATTCCCTGATCTGGTAATGCTCCAAATTTCTGATGCTGTTCATACCAGTCATTCACTGTCATAGATGCCAGACTTGGATAACCAGCTCCAAATACTCTGCAAGAATCACACTATGTTTAGAAAAGTAAACATAAATAGCACTATTAATAAGCCTCTTCTGTTTAGTGGTAAAGCTTGTATCTGTTTCCTCCTTGCTCCCTTATCCAGCTATCCTCTGAGGAGTTGTGTAAATTCCTGTGAGGACAGTGAAGAGACACATCCAGGGAGGAGAATTAAAGGCAGGAGCTTTCACAAGAAGATAAAGGCCCAGAGTTATCTCCCAATAAGCAATCTCAGAAGCTAATGCCCCACAGAATGATGATATAATGGAAGGAGTATTTATTCTTGGTGGGTCTAAAAGATACACAGAGGAAGGAGATTCTTCTGCAACCTTATGGAAAAGGTTCATCTTTAATCTCAGAATTAAAACCTAGATAGGCAAACATGACCATTTGAGAATTGCAGCTGAAGGAAACAATGGGAAACAATTTTAAGGGCTACAATTCTTTAGATTCTTTTTTCCTTCTTTCTGTATTTAATTCATTAATTATTTATTTTTGTTGGCTTCCTTTTGAGCCTAGTTTTAAGCTCAAGTTTGTAAGGGAAATGTCTGATGATGAGAGCTACAGAGAAAGTATTGGAAGAGATAATATTCCTTTGATGGAAGAACAGTTTCCCCAGGTGAAGCCATGACCTTTATTTAACAATGCCCATTCTGTTACTCATGCACTGTAAATGAACCATAAAAATAGGGGGCTTGCAAAGGCAACCCACTTTTTAATACCACCTACTTGGCTTGGGCAATGTTCCGAGTGAGAACAAACGGTTTCATTGGAGGCCTGTCCTGACGAGATGACTGAGAAGTTGATGCCTAAAAAGGAAATTAATTATCAGAAGTGTATTTGTCATTTTGCCCACCCCACTGCAGGTTCTTAAGTCTTTAGGTGCTTGAAAAACCCTATTTATCAGACTCTAAGATATATTAGCAGAATACCAATGGTGGAGGTTGGTTAGCTCTCCTGAGATGGCCCAAGTATCATGCTGGAAAGGGAGGAAGAGAAAGCTCTTCCAGGAATCATTTCACAAGTGAAAAATTACTTGACTTTAAAACTCTCCCCTCCAAAGAGGTAGATTCCAAAGCTTTCTTCCATGTTCCACCTAAACCTCTTGAGTTGAATTTGAAGCCCCTTTCCTCAGCCTGGCTTTCAGGGCTAAAGCTGAATTATTAAGACCTTTCTGCTAAAACCCTGTCCAATGTAATTATGCTATTAAATGTCAAGAGCTCCCTAGGGTGTTTTAGAAGTGGATGTTCCTAAATGCAAGCGGGGTAGGAAGAATGGGTTAGTATATTTCATATACAGGTGTACAGAAATGTTTCAAGGAATCTTGGCTGTTCAGGGGCATACCAAAACAAACTATGGTCTAAGAAAAAATGTTCACTTTGTAACATCACTTACATAGCCAATCCCAATACCAAAGGAGAGAAAAACAAAAAAACAAAGGAGACAGGAGGATCCAGAATAGTCCAGCCTCATAGTAATGGGTTTGAAACCCATTCATCTAGATATACTCAAGGTGCCTTGAAGCTTTAGAATATTAATTGTTCGTTCTTTGATCCCTTAACATAAGGAACTAGGTTAATGTTACCCTGAGGCAAAAGCTCCTGGGCTAATTAGTACAAATCAAATTAGCAAGAGTTCTCTGAGGACTTAAATGGCTGCAGCTAGTTGATTAATACAACTCAATTCATGTTATATCCTGAACCAAAAAGTAACCGGTAGCAGAGCCAGATATATTTTTTTTCTTTTCTATAATTCTTCCCTCTTCCTTTTTTTTTTTTTTTTTTAAACAAACCCTTGTGTTGAGGGCTGACTTTCAATAGATCACAGTGAAGCAGCTGCTCTGCTATGTACGAAACCCCAACACAGAGCCCAACATTTTGAAAAATCAGCTCCAAAACATAGTTATGGTCTTCAGGTACAGCCAAAGTGGTATTATACCAAGTTTTCTCTACCATTATGCCTAACATTTTGTGCATAGAGGTCCTTGCTGTGTTTCATACTTGGGTGACCTATGGTGTGAGTATATCACTGTGTAAGGTTAGCTTTTGATTTCTCCCCCAAACAAAACATATTTCATGTCTTTTATCTTCTTTTTAAGTTTTTCCTCTCTCTTCTCCAGTTCCACTTTTCTTCATTCCCATCCTATCCCTCTTCCTGTTTATTACAGTCAAGCACAGATTTTCAAGGCACACCTCCCTATGCCTTCCTTCAGCAGTCATGACTGTGTGTGCGCTAAGTTGCTTCTGTCATTTCTGACTCTTTCTGACTTTATGGACTCTGGCCTGCCAGGCTCCTCTGTCCATGGGATTCTCCAGGCAAGAATACGGGAGTGAGTTGCCATGCCCTCCTCCAGAGGATCTTCCTGACCCACAGGTCAAACCTGCATCTCTTACGGCTCCTGCACTGGCAGGTAGGTTCTTTACCATTAGCGCCACCTGGGAAGCGTCCCCAGTCATGACTGCTCACAGCCAAAAGCAGTTTTCACTTCAAAGAAGACTCCCCCTCCTCTCCTGGCATGTCACAAAATTACAGAAGACCAGAACTGTGTTACAGTTAGAAAGCACTAGGGAACACTACTATAAACTAGAAAGAAAGCTATCCTAGAGAACCTTCAGCCTTCCTCCACTAAGGTTAATAAGAACAGTGATTTTATGGAAACATGAAAGGTTTTTAATTTGATTACTCTCCTGTAGAAGATTCAAATCTCTGACAGTAGCTTTTTGAGCTATTTAGGCAGTGACCAGGCTTACCTCTTTTGCGGAGTCTTTTTCTCTCAAGATCTTTATCTCCTGGTCAATGCTCTCAATCTCTTCTAAGCTGATACCAATCCACCTTCGAAGGTGAAGGAGGTAATATTCACGAACATGCTCATCATCTGCTTGACCACTTTCCACAGCAGATTTCAGTGCAGACAACCTATGCTCCACCTCCTTCTTCTGCTTGTATCTGTTCCACAGAAAAGTATTACCCGTGAACTTAAAAATAAAGAAGTGCTCCTTGAAAAGAAGGCCAAAATATGATTTTACCTTTGCAAATGATCAGGTAGTAAGGATGACGATTTTCACTTTGGCAAAAGTAATGATTTTATACCTCAGAATTTGCCATCAAGGCCATTCTCACAAGACTACAAGGCGAGGAAGGGATCAGTAGAGGCAGAAAAATACATTCTAAAGCCAGAGAAATATAGAGGAAACCTGATCTGAGCAACTCTTTCTATCATCTTTCGAGATGGGAGTACTTTAGTAATTTTATGATATCAACCTTTATTAGGTCAGGTGCTTAGTATCATACAATGTCCATTTGGGAATTATAGCTTCAAATAATCATAGAATTTTTATTTACCTGCCACTGATGCAGGAATTCCTAAAAAATGGTCATCTCTTCTTCTGGGCAAAATGTTTCCAGCTCTTCTGACTCATCCTGTATAATTTAAAGACTCATATCCACCCTACCTGCCTTTTCCAAGATGCATTCTAGTATGTCATCTATCACTCACTGGACAACTATTTACTGAGTACTTATTGTGTGACATGCACTGTTCTCAGTGCTTGAGCCACAACAGTACTTACAAAAGAGTCCTTGCTCTCCTGAGGCTTTCATTCTAGTGTGAGCAGTCAAAAAGAAATAGATGTCAGGTGGTGATAAGTCCTCTGAACAAGCCAAAAAAAAAAAAAAAAAAGGCAAGGTAAACTGGATAGGATGGTGTGAAAGTAGGGGTGTTCAGGAGAGACTTCTCTAAAGAGGTGACACTTGAGCAAAGACTTCAAGGAAATAAGTACAGAAGCCATGACAGGATCTGGAAGAGTGTTCTAAGGGGGAAAAGCAAATATGAAGGTCCTTGGGTGGGAGAGTGCTGCCCTGACATGTTTGAGGAATAGCAAGGAGGCCAGTGTCGTTGGCATGGAAGATGATAGGAAATGAGGTCAGAGAGATAGCCAGGGCCATATAGAACCCAAAAGGCTAATAAGACATGAAATATCAGATGTCAAATGTTTTGAATGAGAAGAGAAAGTCACTGGAAGCTTTTAAATAGAATACATGATGTGAAAACTTTTTTAACGGACTACTCTGACTGGACTGTGAGAGGCTAGGAGGCAAGGGTGGAAGCAGGAAAATCAATTTAAGAGGGTACTGCCATAATCCAGGTTGAGAGTGACTTGAAATAGGGAGGTGGTAAGATCCAGATGTAATTAAAATATAAAGCAGTATTTGTTGATTTATTGGATGTAAGGGCTTGAGGGAAAGAGGAATAAAGAAAAAACTCCACAGTTTCTGAGAGAAGTATCTTGAAATACCTATGTCTAGAACTCTAGAACTCCACTCCAGACCTCCGGGATCAGATGCTTCTCTGCAGGTGTTCACTCAAATCTGGAATTCTTAACTGGAGTTCAATGGACAGAATTTGGGGAGGAAGGGTGTCTTTGAACTCCCCCAATTTTGTATAGAACTCTATTTGTATGCTTTTTTTTTTTTTTGCTGAGAAGATGTTAAAGGAGGTCCATGACCCACAAAAAGTCAAGAACCACTGCTCTGGAAACATTCTTTATTATAAAAACTTTTAGGCTCTTCTGTTCCTTTTAATTAACAAGTGGGCACTTTATGCAATGTTACAAATAAATGTCACAGCACCATCATAGGTGGCCTTCTAAGTAAAACACTACACAGGTCAATCCTAGTTCATGAATGCTATCACAGACATCTCCTGAGAACATTAAACTCTGATGCCACTCCTACCCCACCCTCTTTCCTGATGTACCTAAGTCAGGAAAAAAAAGAATACCAGGACCTTAAATGTATATAACCTGGGGTAAATTCTGCGTTAGTCTCCTGGGCCTCTGAATAAGGTTCTTATGCTTCCTTTCCTACTCTCCACATATATGGAGTCTAATCGCACTCTCTGGTCTTTCTTCTCTACTCCCTTTGCTCCTACGACTTTGTTACTAGTCATCTTTGGGACTTCTAAGCTCCTGAATACCTGATCTTTGAGGCCAGTGTTTTTTAAACCTTTCTTAGCAGAAGAATCCTTGCTTCTTATGAGAGCTTATTTTGAACTCCAATAAGCAATAAAAGATAAAACTACCTTGGTTAAATCAGAGAAAGGCTCCCAACATCTCCCCTACCCAAGCACTGTGACGAAATCTTAGGGCTCCAGGAACAGACTGTAAAACACTGTCCTAGACCTTCATCACTGTTCTAGATTTCCCATGGTGAGCCACTACATGCAAACAATCCTTATCACCCAGTGCCTGTCACCCTTCTGACTCTGGGCAACTTTCATCATTCCCCTTTTCTGTTCCCAAGCTGCTGAAGAGAGCTAACCAATTACAAATTTGTTGTCAAATGAGTCAACGACAAATTTGTATGATTAAACTTCAGTGCAACAGTCACTCTTGTTCAGTTATCATCTTCTTCATCTTTTGTGAAATCCATGCCACCATCATGCTAATCAGATGACCAGTCAATGGAGAAATTCAATTTCCCTTTTTACCTTCAAATCTTTATAGTGTCAGCTTTCCTCCTCTTCTCTTGCCTTTAAGGAGGCACTGTTGTCTTTACCAAGGAAATGTCTTTACCATTCTGCTATCAATCCAGTCCCCATCCACATTCTTCCAGGCCTCACTCATTCAACTATCCTCCCTGTCATTTGCAGTTACAATTTTTCACTCTACCAGTGCCTTTCCCCTAACCTGTTCTGTCTTTTCAAATGACCACTCTTCTCTCTGTTCTAAACAACACTAGAATTTGTCATTTGAAGACCTGAGTTTAAATCCTAGCCTGGCCACTTACAAGCCATGTAACTTTGGACAAGTCAATACTGAGAGCCCATTTCCTTATTTCTAAAATGGGATAATATCTGCTTCATGGCACTGTTAAGAGGATCAGATGACCAATACTCATGAAAGTGCTTTGTAAGCAGCAATACAAATAATGTTAGCAGATGAGAAAAATTAAAAGTTGAGAGGGGCTAGATGATGCCCCATCTATTAGGTGGCAGAAATTGGATGGGTCACCCCAGGTCTGACTCAAAAGCCCAGGATTTTTCTGCTACACCATATTGCTTCCATCTTTCTGATGACCACTCTGTCCTTCCCAAAGATACCTCAAGTACCTACCATGATCCAAGTACTGGGTTGGGTACCAAGGATATACAATGACATATTACAATACTAAGGATACAATTAGTCATGGTCTCTGACCTTTAGAAGTTCCAAGTCTAGAGAATAACAGATAGTTATGCCCAGATAAGTAACAAAAACTAAATGCCATAGTATCTGGGAGGGGAGACAGGTAGGGAGAAACTTCAAAGAAGACATGACATTTGTTCTCTATCTTCTCCGGGCTTCTTTCTATAAGTACTTCCATCTGTACCTTGTTGAGTCTCCTATCTCTGACTGCCCTTTTCTTTCTCATCCTCCTTCCTTAATTTGCCCCAAGGTTTTATCCTTGGCTTTTTTCTCTCTGCATGTGTTTTTTTCCGTCTAATCAAGGCTATGGTTTTTCCAGTGGTCATGTATGGATGTGAGAGTTGGACTGTGAAGAAGGCTGAGCACCAAAGAATTGATGCTTTTGAACTGTGGTGTTGGAGAAGACTCTGGAGAGTCCCTTGGACTGCAAGGAGATCCAACCAGTCCATTCTGAAGGAGATCAGCCCTGGGATTTCTATGGAAGGAATGATGCTAAAGCTGAAACTCCAGTACTTTGGCCACCTCATGCAAAGAGTTGACTCATTGGAAGAGACTCTGATGCTGGGAGGGATTGGGGGCAGAAGAAGGAGCGACAGAGGATGAGATGGCTGGTTGGCATCACTGACTCAATGGATGTGAGTCTGAGTGAACTCCGGGAGTTGGTGATGGACAGGGAGGCCTGGCGTGCTGCAATTCATGGGGTCACAAAGAGTCAGACACGACTGAGCGACTGAACTGAACTGATCCATACCCATCGATGCTCCTGAATTTTTATCACTAGCTGCAAAACAGTGTCATAAGTTTTAGTTACACATTTCCATCTGTTTATGGACACAGCTGTCCAGTTGTCACATCAGGACCTAAATTCAGTAAGTCCTAAACTAGACTCATTATTTACCCAGCTTCTACCTCTCCACTTCTGTCAAAAGAATGTAGGTTCAATTAATCAACAAGACTTACACTTACTCCTCAAAGATGAGAATTAAGAGTAGAGAAGATATGTGAAGAAACATGCTTTGAGAGAGAAAGAGAGAGAGGACATACTACTTAGGTGTTTTATGTAGGATGACCTCAGTGTGTAAATGAGGCAGAGGATGGAGGACTTACAGAAATTGAATAAGGATTTAAACAATTTGTTTTCTAATCATATAAATGCTTCTTGAAAAAGTAGTATCTGACAGTTGTAACTTTATTATCATCTCTTCCCAGTTGGAGTACTATTATAACATGTTAACTTGTCTTTCTGCATCCCTCTTCCTTTTCAGTGTTCTATACACATCACTTCCCTAGAGTCCTCTGACCATACTACTTTTAGCTTCTGCCAAACCAGACTCTTCTCCATTTCCTGTACATACCTCAAACTACCTTGCCTTAGACTTTTTTTGCTCATGTTGTCTCCACATGCCGCTTGTCAACAAGACATGTTTTTTGAGCACCTTCTATATGCCAGGCCCTGTGCTGGACATACCACAGAGAACAAGAGAGAAATGGCTACTGCTCTCATGGAATATACATTTTAGTAGTGAAAAAAGACAAAGCCCAGAAAGACATAAATGAAGAGCATTTCCCCCAAAGAGAACAACACGTACAAAGATTCTGTAGAAGGAAAGAGCTGGATCTGTTCAGAACTGAAAGAAGGCTATTATGGCAGGAGTCCAGTGAACAGGGGGAGTACAATATATGATGAGACCAGAGAGAGGCAGATGCAGATCATCCACGTCTTTATAGTTAACAGCTTGGATATTTTAGATAAGACATGCTGCTGGCCTAAGTGAAGGTATGACAGTGGAGAAAGAGATAAACAGAAGGACATTAGGTATATTTTGTAGCTGGAACTGGTAGGCCTTGTTGATGGACTGGATGCAGCAATCCAGAAGGGAGGAACTGAAGCCAACTCCTAGGTTTCTAGCTTAAAACAACTGGGTGAATGGCAGTCTCTTTATTGAGATCCTTAGGACTTGGGTGTGAGGGTACATTTGGGGATTAAAAAGCCAACAATTCAATTTACGGCAAGTTAAGTTTGAGAGGTCTGTGAAACATCCACAAACAGTGCTGGAAGCACAAGTCTGAAGGTCAGGGAAGGCCTGAGCTAGTATATAAATATAGGAGCCATTAACAAAAACATAATGTTGATATCTTGTCTGTTGGGCATTAAAAAAAAAGTTCAAAGATCAAGCTTTCAACCAAAGAAATACAAATCAAAACAATGAGGTATCTTTCTTGTTTGCCCATCTGGTGGGGGGAGGGGGAGGGGATACACTTTGAAACTTTGTTACTATGGAAAGCAATATTGTTACCATCAAGAGTCTTAAAATATTCAAACCCTTTAATCTAGGCACTTACTGGTCCTTCTAGAAATCTATTCCAAGGAAACAGTGAGAGATACATTTATGTTTCTTTGTAGCATTACTTAGAATAACAAAATCAAATAAAAACCTCTACCCATTAACAGTCTAGGCATTTGACAATAAAAGATTAGCTTAAATAATTATAAGACTGATACTATTTAACCATTAAATATCTTGGCTTCAAAAGACAAAGGAAATCACAATAGGATGTCAGGTTTTAAAAAAGAAAAAATGATATTCCTCCAAATGTATTGACTAAAATAACTATGTATCTGAAAGGAAAGACATCAGGAAGTTAACAAAGATTGTCTCAGTGCTAAGATGAAAGCTTATTTTTAATTAAAAAAAAATTTTCTGTTTTCCAACTTTCACGAGTATTAATTACTTTTACATTCAGGCAAATCTGTAATTTACATTTTTAACCAAGCTTCTCCTCTTATCTCAAATGCTACTACATTGTGAAATCTTTCCCTTATCCCTCCAACCAGATATGATCACTCCCTGGTCATTCTCTACAACACCATTTGTATCTCTCTATTGCATTTAGTTGTTGGTTTTGGTTTTTTTTTTTGATACATTGCAATTATTTCGATACCAAATTCACTGTTTAAACTGGTATAAGCCAACAGACTACCTCTACCTTCTTACAGAGGACATGACACTGAATTCCACTTCATATCAGTCTATCCCATTTCCTCAAAAATCATTCTGTTGCTCACTAGCTCTTAATCGTACTTTATAATTTAAAGCCCTTACCACCTAAAGTCACATTTTTATTTACTAGTTAGTCTGTCTCCTCCACCAAAACAAGAGCTCCATGAGGGCATGGACTCTTGTCTGGTTCTCCATTACCTAGAACAGTTCCTGGCACATAGTAAAGGCTCAATAAATATGTTAAATGAATCAATCAATTTTCAGCTCTCTAGACCAGGCCTCTCCAGAGTTTCATGCTACAGATACCTCTACTTGGATGTCTTCTAGGCACCTTAAATGCAACATGTCTCAATATAGAATTCATACTCTCCCCTATCTACTCTTCCTCTTCTATTCCCCATCTCAATGAGTTCCAGTCTTCCAACTACGTCAGAAACATAGACATCTCCCATGCTGCTTCCTTCTACCCTACCTGCCAAAACAAACTGATCACCAGGTTTTCTGCAGATTCAACCCTATAAATAAATATATCCCCCCATCCCTTCTGCCATTTGGATAGTAAGGCCTCCATTACCTCTGTGACCTAATTGGATCTAATCTTCTCCCTCAGAATGCTTCCTAACTGCTGCCAGATTATGCAAGTTAAAGGGCAAATATAACCTTGCTACTCTTTGCGGTGGGATGGGGGTGGGGGGGACCTCCAGTGGATCCCAAGTCACCAACCAAAGTTCAAGCTCTTTAGCATGGCCTAATAGTAGGTAACATAGAATATTTACTATGTGTCAGATACTGTGCCAGCTGTTTTACATGGTTTATTTTATTAATGCCTCTTAACCCTATGAGATAGGTACCATTGTTACTTATACTTCACATATGAGGAAACCTGAGGCTCAGGCAGGTTACACAAGTTACCCAAAGTTCAATGGCTTATAAGTAGAACTGAGTCTCAAACCCAGGTCTCTGACTCCACCACCTGTACTTTGCTACAAAGATCTAACAATAGCTGACTGAGTGCTTACTGTATCAGACACTGCTGAGTTTTTAAAATTCATTTCTCTTCTAACTACTTTATAGGACCTATTATCATCCAGTGTTACACCCGGGGAAATTAAGGCAGTGAGAGGCTAAGCAATTTACCCAAAATCAGAATGATTAAATGCTGGAGCTGGGATTCAAACCTCCTTCCCAAGTTTCCAGAACAAAGTTGTTCCTTCACCTTCCTCACACCCCAAGCTCTCCCTGGTTTGAACCCTACAACATTTTTCAGTATTCTTTCCCCCTCTTCACCACCCACTTTGTGTTCCAGCATCACCTAACTGTTTACAGTTGTTCTTCACCCCAACAATGTGGTCTTTAATGCCCCTGTAGCTGTTCTACTGCTATTATCTCTGCTGGCTAAAGCCATCCTTTCCTCTTCCTCTAGATAATACTCCTATGCATCCTTAAGCAACTCACCACAGGAGTCACCTCTGCCAGGAAGCCTCTTCTCTCCTGCTCCCTCTTTGGTTAGGTGCCCTTTTTCTCTGCTCTCCCAATACTTTACACATTTTCTTATCACATCATTCTATAATTTATATCATTTCTATGCTTCTTTTCCTCACCAGATTGTATGCTCTTCCAAGGAAGAGACCACCCACATTCATACAAATGCCCATACCCAGTTTGAATCCCCACTGCCTAGCATAGCTCCTAAACACTGTGAGCACTTTCACATGATGAAGCTATGCCAGTATTAAGGTTAGTCCAGGATGTTACACACCTGATCCAGTATTGTTAGAACAGAGCTTCTCAATCAATGGACCAAAAATGGACTATAGTTATAAGATATCTGTGCCTTTCAGAGATACTTACCCCACTGTGAAGTGAAGTGAAGTGAAAGTTGCTCAGTCGTGTCCGACTCTGTGACCCCATGGACTGTACAGTCCATGGAGTGCCCCACTGTACCGTGTGAATATTGCTATGCTGTGATGTGGGAGAGATTAGGAAACACTGCTAAAACTATATTGTTGCTGTTGGCAACCATAAGGTGCTAGAAGTCTGACAGGGATGATCATTTCAACCAAGGCAGAGGCTTCTTGAAAAACTGAGAGTTTGCTCTTACCAGGGCCTATGCTCAATAAGAGCCCAAATAGTACAAACACCATTGTTTCCCACCCCCCAGAAAAAAACATGCACCCTTCCCCAATAGCACTGCCATTAGGCAGTCCTCAAATGACCCACCTCTCTATTTTAGCCTGTCTCTGAGATGCCATAGCAACGATGCTAGGATAGGCCATGGAGGAATTAGCAGTGTTATTTTCAGCTGAGTTGGTCTTGGTTTTGGGCAGCTCAAACTCTGCCACATGATAGTACTGGCACTGCGTTAAGTAGTTTAAAAAGTGTTCTCGAGCCCACTGCAAATGATCTAGACGCTTGCTGGGATTGACTTGTTTCAGGGCGAACGCTCCTTGAAATGCTGGCACCATCAGGTACTTCAGGTCGGTGGACGCGATTTCCTCCAAATCTTCATTTTGGCTGCAAAGAGCAGAGTAGGCTGTGAAGTCTGGCTAGGCATTCCAACTGTGGCCCTTGCTTCCTGGGGGAGGGGAGGGCTGGGATCGGGGTGGGACAAAGGGAGGCGGCACCTGGAACAGCTGCCGGCTTTCTTCAATGAAAGTGGCTGAGCACTCACATCCAATGCCTCTGCAAATAACCGAAACTAAGCAGGAGAGTCGTCGGAAATTAACTATCTTGGAAGAGAGGTAGAGAATGCAAGCAATGCACACAAGATCGCAGGGGGAGGTAGGATAGAAAGGCTCCCAGTTTCAAAGGTCTCCTCCACCCAGGCTCAATGGCTCCACCTTTGGTGATCATCATTACTTACGTTCTCTGCTTTTGGTTACTACCCTCTCGCCCATACCTGAACAACTCGAGCTGCGACAACATTTCTGCAGCCTTCTTCAGGAGATCCAGTCCCTTGAACACCTTATCTTGGATTATTCGGGAGCCGGTGGGTTCAGTTGAGATTTCCACTTCGTCCAAAAGCTGCTTGCTGGTTTCGAACAGCTCGGGGAGCCGCGGTAACAGTAACTCGTCTTCGACTGCTGCCATTTTAGGGAGGGAGGAACCCGGAAAACCTCACTTCCGGGGTCAAAGGCAACCCTGGGAAAGCTGAGCTAGGCGAGAGATGAAGAAACCGGAAGGGGCGCCGCATTGGTCCAGTAGCTCCATTGTTACCTAGGCGTCTGAAAATTTCCGTAGGCTGCTGTTAACTCAGCCTAGCAACCGTTTCCATGAACTCACTTTGTTATGCTGCCTATTACAAGTAGTAGACATCTGTTACTGAAACACACACGCAAATAAAAAAGCAAACCCCAGGCGCTGCTTTTCGCGTGACTCCTCGTCGCCGACCCGGGCCTGGACTGTGCCATCGGCTCTGAGGATCGGGTGTGACGAGGCTGAATTCGGAGCCAGGGCGGGCGCGAGAAGGCAGGAGCAGGAGCACTCCAGGAGCCGGCCAGGCGAGCGCCTTACCTCGTGAGGCGCTCCCTGGCCACAAGGGCCAGGGCGGTCAGGGGCTCCGAACTCCGCGCAGCTTGCCGGGTTCGCAGGTCTGCGCGCGTGAGAGCGAAGGGCAAGTAGCGCCCCCCTCCGGCTTCCGGCCACCCAGCAGCTCGAGCTTTGGGTTCCTACCGGCCAATCCTCGCCCTTCCTCTTCCCCGCGATGTCACCCCTCTTATACACACATATATACACACACACACACTTAAAAGTTACTGTCACCCTTTTACACACATACACAATCACAAGTCACCCCTCCTATACACACACACACACGTTTTCAAAAGTCACTTCCTCTGAAAACTTCCTTGAGCCCCTTTCCCCTGCCAAATGAAAATTTTTGGTGCATCTCTATCAGAACACCTACCACATATTACAGCTAGTGATTTACAAATCTATCTCCCTTACCTGTATGAGTCTGATTAATCTTTGCGCTCCTCTGGCTAGACCAGTGCCTGGTACTTATTACGTGCCCAATGTCATCATAGGAATAGAAAAATAAGTATTCGGTTTGGAAAGCAGATCTATTAAGCAGAACGGCGCTGTTCAATACGGTAGCCACTTGCCACATGGGGCTATTGAGCACTTGAATGTGGCTATTTGAATTGAGATGTGCTGTCAATGTAAAATATGCACCGGATTTTGAAAAAAAATTATGAAAAAATAATACAAAATATCTCAATCATTTTTACACTGACTACATGTTGAAATGCTAATATTTTGTGTATATATTGGGTTAAATATATTATTAAAGTTAATTTCACTTGTCTTCGCTTTTTAAATATGCCTACTAGAAAACTTAGAATTACATATCAAGTTCACGTTTGTGACTCACATTATTTTTTTAATTTTAAAATTTATTTATTTTTAATGGAAGGATAATTGCTTTACAATATTGTGTTGATTTCTGCCATACATCAACATGAATCAGCCATAGGTATACATATGTCCCCTCTCTCTTGAACCTCCCTCCCACCTCCCTCCCCTTCCCATTCTACTGCACTGATGTAAAAATATAATTCCAGGACTTTGAGAGAAGAGATCTCATTGCTTTGAACAAATCAATAAAATATATTCTGATTACCTTAGGATTTCCTTGGTAGCTCAGCTGGTAAAGAATCTGCCTGCAATGCAGGAGACCCTGCTTCGATTCCTGGGTCAGGAAGATCCCCTGGAGAAGGGAACAGCTACCCACTCCAGTATTCTAGCCTGGAGAATTCCATGGACTATACAGTCCATGGGGTCACAAAGAGTTGGACACGACTGGAGACTTTCACTTCACTTCACTTCACCTTAGGACACACCCTGAGTTGTCCTAGGAGATTTAAGTTAATTAAAATGCATATTGCCTGCCATGGAAAGTAAGATTTTTAACTAAATATAGTTTAAACTGTCATTGAGAAGAAAAAAAGTTTTCATGTAAAAACAACTAGAGGGCAATATAGGACAGTATATAACTAGGGGATATGTTGTATTATCCAGATTGTTGGAAACCCAAGAAATGACAAATCATTCTATGCTAGGAGTAGTCTGAAAGCTTCTTTGACATGACATGCAGTCATAGAATTTCAAAGTTGGAAGGGGATCTCAAAAATTAGAGGAAAAAAACTTGAGATCAGATAAATTAAGTGACTTGCCCAACCAGTTGTGACAAAGCCAGTGTCTTCTAAGTTCAGGTGTCTTTACTCCATCTACCTTAAATTGAGTAGGATTTTAAAAGATGGAGAGATCTTTTATGTGGGACAGAATGAAGCCCCAAGTTAAACCAGTGCTGCTGCTGCTGCTGCTAAGTCGCTTCAGTGTCCGACTCTGTGCGACCCCATAGACGGCAGCCCACCAGGCTCCCCCGTCCCTGGGATTCTCCAGGCAAAAACACTGGAGTGGGTTGCCATTTCCTTCTCCACTGCATGAAAGTGAAGTCGCTCAGTCGTGTCTGACTCTTCGCGACCCCATGGACTGCAGCCTACTAGGCTCCTCCGTCCATGGGATTTTCCAGGCAAGAGTACTGGTTCAGTTCAGTTCAGTCACTCAGTCGTGTCCAACTCTTTGCGACCCCATGAATCGCAGCACGCCAGGCCTCCCTGTCCATCACCAATTCCCGGAGTTCAGTCAAGCTCATGTCCATCGAGTCAGTGATGCCATCCAGCCATCTCTTCCTCTGTCGTCCCCTTCTCCTCCTGCCCCCAATCTCTTCCAGCATCAGAGTCTTTTCCAATGAGTCAATTCTTTGCATGAGGTGGCCAAAGTACTGGAGTTTCAGCTTTAGCATCATTCCTTCCATAGAAATCCCAGGGCTGATCTCCTTCAGAATGGACTGGTTGGATCTCCTTGCAGTCCAAGGGACTCTCAAGAGTCTTCTCCAACACCACAGTTCAAAAGCATCAATTCTTCGGCACTCAGCCCTCTTCACAGTCCAACTCTCACATCCATACATGACCACAGGGAAAACCATAGCCTTGACTAGACGGACCTTAGTCGGCAAAGTAATGTCTCTGCTTTTGAATATGCTATCTAGGTTGGTCATAACTTTTCTTCCAAGGAGTACTGGAGTGGGGTGCTATTTCCTTCTCCGGTGAGTACTTGGCAAGAAGGAGAAGGGCATAAGTGTGGGTTGAAAAATCTCTCCAGGTGATTCTAATAAGTCTCCCCTTGCAACACTTTAGAAGCTGAGGAGGAAAGGAAGCTCTCGTGAATTACCAGTCTGATTTGTCTGGCACTTCTAATGAGTCTGGTAAACTGAACTTTCAGGGTCTGCCTTGACCAAGAATACAAAGAAGAAATATACTGTACTTGTGAAGGAGACTTAGGCACAGTAATTGTGAGGCTAAAAGTAATTCATTCCTGCACATTTGTTTGAATTAAGACATAGATTTACTGTTGCCTAAGTGGGTGGGAGGGGGGTTCATGTTTGGGAACGCATGTACACCTGTGGTGGATTCATGTCAATCTATGCCAAAACCAATACAGAATTGTAAAGTAAAAATTAAAAATAAATAAATAAATTTAAAAAAAATAAAAAAATAAATAAAATAAATAAAATTAAAAAAAAAGAGAAAACAAATATACAGAATTCGAATTTGGTCTTGAGCTTTGTAAGCCACTTTTCTATGGCTTTCAACATACAGTCTTCATGAGAATTGCCAATCACTTTCAAAGTGCATATGATATACTCACATCATCATTTTAAGTATTGCATTGCATCTTATTTTGAGATACTACCAAGATTAAAAAGTGGTTAGAAAAAAAGTAATACTAAAAATGAGCTGTTTATTGTGTTTCTGTGTGTAAACATTTTATCACATTAAATCCCTGTTGTGTATGGGAAATTTTTTTTTAAATCCCAGTTTAGGGGATCTATAAGGGCCCTTAGAAATCTTATAAATGTAATATTAAACTTTGTGTAGTAGCAGAACTCTTTTTCCAAACTGAATTTTAGACAGGACCATAATTTCTAAAAGGGCTGCTGTATTTGAAGTGGACACCCAGAAGCCTGCCAACTTAACCCATCTTTCCCCCAACTTGTGCAGTGGCACCCAAGGCACCAAATCACCTCTGAGGGACTCAAGTGCATGTGTGTGTGCTAAGTTGCTTCAGTTGTGTCCAACTCCGTGTGACTCTATGGATGGTAGCTCCCCAGGCTCCTCTGTCCATGTGACTCTCCAGGCAAGAATACTGGAGTGGGTTGCCATGCCCTCCTCCAGAGGATCTTCCTGACCCAGGGATTGAACCCACGTCTCTTACGTCTACCTGCACTGGCAGGCAGGTTCTTTACCACTAGAGCCATCTGGGAAGCCTGAGGGACTAATCTACTAATAGCATAGCCCCCTCATTTAGCAGATGAAGAAACCAAGACTCTGAGAAGTTAGGTAACTTGCCCAGAGTCACAGAGCTAAGATGACTAACTGGGCAACAGTATATAGAGTAAGTTGAAATTGGGAGAAACTGGAGTCCAGGAAAATAGTAGGAAGCATTTTAAGTAATCTATGCATGAATATAGAAAAGAGATGAACTTTTTAAGTATTCCCAGTTGTGACTCCCTGTTTGAAATGATGGATATTCATTTGTCATGTTTGAATCAACACAGATTTGTTATCTTAGATAAAATTTGTGAGTCATGAGAGAAATGTTATAGTCGGCTTTTTCCTGCCTGTCTGAATTGGGGCACTTGGCAATTTATATCTTTGACCTACTGCTGTTTTGTCTTGAGTGAATAATAGTCCACTGATATTCGTACCTGTAATGCCAGCAGTAACACTAGATGAGATCAAATTGTGAGCAGCATAAAGCCAAGAGTAGGTTGTAATTTGCCAAAAATTATTTATGGAATAATGACTTAATCCTTAGTTTTCAAACTATCTTCACTAAGTATTTCTGAGGTCTGACTTTGCCTGACTAGTAGCAAGATGTTCATTGAGCCATGAAAGAAGAACTCCAGTATGATGAAGACATCATTAAATGAAAGGGTGAAATTCGTACTTTTATATCCAACTCTGAGGAATGTGGTACAGCAGTTAAAAACACCCTGGAGACCGATATTTGAGACCTACCTCTGTGACTGAGTAGCTGTGTGACCTTGTAAAAGTCCCTTCCTTCCTTCTTTCCACATGTGTTATGTGCTACCTGAATGCTGTGTATATGTGTGTGTGTGTTAGTCGCTCAGTCATGTCCAACTGTTTGTGACCCCGTGGACTGTAGCCCACCAGGCTCCTCTGTCCATGGGATTCTCCAGGCAAGAATGCTGGAGTGGGTTGCCATTCCCTTCTCCAGGGCATCTTCCTGACCCAGGGATCAAACCCCAGTCTCCTGCATTGCAGGCAGATTTTTTTTTTTTTTTAGATTTATCACAATTTTATTACCAGTAGTCAGTGAGGGGGAAAAAAAAAGCTTCAGGTTGTTACCTCTGCTTTTTCTGTGTCTTAGTTCGTCTACTTTACTTCTGTCCTTTCTTTTCTTCTTCATGAGAACAGCTTTTTCTCCAATAAACAAACCTTTAGAATTCTGTGCACTTTTTGAAGCAAGGTTAAGTCCATACTTAGGTTTACTGACATTCTTCAAACTAGGAATTGAATTTTGTTTTAACTTTTCTTTATGGACAGAATACATGACTCTGAGTCATGCGGGCAGATTTTTTACCATCGGAACCACCAGGGAAGCCCACCTGAACTCTAGACACTGAGAATTCAAAGAACAAGACACTGGATTTGAGCCCTTAAAGGATCCATAATTCAGTGGAAAAGACCAGTAAACAAACAATCAAATAGGAATTTGGTAAGAATGTAAGGAATAACTTTATCTCGGTTGAGGGGGGAGGAGGGGAGGGCACATCCTGTTAAAGGTCAAACTCCATCCCTGAATTTCTGATATCTCTGCTGCTGCTATCCTTTTCATTCTGTTCACCCATGGATCCTAAGCTCCACCTTCAGCTTAGTTCTCTAAAACTCGTAGTTCTCTAAAACTATCGTGTCCTCTTAGGCCTTCATGTATTTGCATGGTGGTGCCTTCTGCCGGCAGCGTCCTTCTCTCCCTTGTCTGCCTGGCAAATTTTTATTTAGTACTGACGACTTAACTGAAGGAAGCATTTCTTGATCTTTCACCTGCAGGTGAGGTGCCCTTCTCTTATTCATCTCCCTATGATAGTACTGGACTCTGGTTTTCTTTATCCACAGTCGTGTTTCACTAGCCTGAGGTCAGGGAAAGGGTCTCATTCAACTTTGTTTGCCTCAGCACAGCACCAGATACCTGTTAAGTAGGGACTCAATGTTAAATAATTACAAAACAATAAAAACCTTACCTTCTCTGAGTGCTCATTTACTGTCAGATGACTTTACTGAGTGTTTTATATGCATTTTCTCAATGAATCCTTACAACTGCCATAAGAAATAGGTGTTGCTATGTCCTTATTTTACAGATGAAGAAATTGTGGCTCAGAGAGATTAAAATAACTGGCTCAGTAGTGTTCCCTTATCATGGGATTTGAACCCAACTCCACTGAATCCAGATCTTATTTCAGAGCCCATGTTTTTAACCACTATCCTACACTACAAAAGAAGGAGGAAATTACATCCCTAGAGAAGAAGGCAAGGGGGAATGGACATGTAACAGATTGTGCTAAAAAGTAAAAGGAAGTAAGGTTGTATCAGTAGGCTGACCCACATTATGGAGGATGCAGAGTCAGCCAGAAGTGCGTAGAACTTGATGTGCTGTAAGCAATAGGGAGGCATTCGGTATACTTCAATGCTTATTAAGGACCTATTATGTGCCAGCCACTGTGCTAGCAGCTGGGATATCAGTATGTATAGTCTTTGTTCCTGGGGTACTAACTGCTAGGTGAAGGAGAGAGACAATCAGTTCAGTTCAGTTGCTCAGTCGTGTTCGACTCTTTGCGACCCCCATGAATCGCAGCACGCCAGGCCTCCCTATCTATCACCAATTCCCGGAGTTCACTCACTCATGTCCATCGAGTCAGTGATGCCATCCAGCCATCTTGTCCTCTGTCGTCCCCTTCTCCTCCTGCCCCCAATCCCTCCCAGCATCAGGGTCTTTTCCAATGAGTCAACTCTTTGCATGAGGTGGCCAAAGTATTGGAGTTTCAGCTTCAACATCAGTCCTTCCAATGAAGACCCAGGAATGGTCTCCTTTAGGATGGACTGGTTGGATCTCCTTGCAGTCCAAGGGACTCTCAAGAGTGTTTTCCAACACCACAGTTCAAAAGCACCAATTCTTCGGCGCTCAGCTTTCTTCACATTCCAACTCTCACATCCATACATGACCACTGGAAAAACCATAGCCTTGACTAGACGGACCTTTGTTGGCAAAGGTTGCTTTTGAATATGCTATCTAGGTTGGTCATAACTTTCCTTCCAAGGAGTAAGCATCTTTTAATTTCATGGCTGCAATCACCATCTGCAGTGATTTTGGAACCCCTCCAAATAAAGTCTGACACTGTTTCCATTGTCTCAGTGTAAAGTGGTATATGATTTTATAGTAATACATGGTAGGTATGACAGAAACACCCAAAAGGGAAACTTATTCAAAGGGTTCATAGACTCTCAAAAGAGATGATGCCCAACCTGAGTCTTGAATAGGGACAGGATGTATAGGGAACTTGAAGTTTTTCAATATTATTGGAACTTACAGTTGGAGGCAACAAGAGGTAGGTAATTAATTCATTCAACATGCATTCATTGGATGTGTGGATGTGCAAGACACTGTTCTAGGTGCTAGAGCTAATGAAACAGACAAAACCCCTGCTTCCATGGATTGCAAGGCAAGCAGGAGCTATTGCATGCCCATTTGTAAGGCACTTATTTCCAAAAAATTTAGATAATGTCTTAACTGCCCCCCATACAGCAGCTCTGAAAGAGACTACAGTAGGTATACTAGTCAGTCTTTCCAAAGTGTGAGGCGTACTGGTGATATGAGAGATGAATTTACGTGCTATATGGAGAAACATTCAAAACCTTTAAATAGCTCTAAGTGAACTCCTAGCAGCTTTCTAGCATGATAGAAAGCTTTACCACCTGCTGTCCCTTGGGTGACTCCACCCCTTCCCCATCTGTTGCCATGGAGATGAGTGGCTTCATTTCTCTAATTCCCCTACCTCCATCCCTAGATGAGGCTCAGAGTGCCCCCACCCCATCTCCATGGAAAGAACTCTATGTTCCCTAACCTTTCTTCCAGATCACATCCTGCTTTTCAGGCAGTCACCATAGAAACAGAAATCTTGTCCCCATCCTTCCAGGCATCTCCATGGTGACCCTCAACCCTACCCCCAGGACATAACCAGGATCAATCCCTACTAGAGGTCTAGAAATCAGGGTGTACTGGAAGGAAGGTAAGGGTGACTCCCTGCTGTGGCTGTAATCTTTGTCTCTTTCCCTCTGGCTTTGAATGAAGGTATGGTGGACCCCCTCTCAACAAAGGGAGTAAGGAAACTACAGTTTATAAAATACCAATTAGGTGCCAGGCACTGGGCTAGGCACTTTACATACTCAAATCAGCCATTTTAAGTTAGAGTTTGAGGAAGAGAGGCCCACAGAGAGGGAGGCAATTGACCTTGTTTCCCCTGCTGAGCCTCTTATCATCCTCTCTAAAACTGGGAACCAAGAGGATTTAATTCTATCCTTCTTCTCTGCTGTATGACCTTGGCAAATAGCCTCCTGTCTCTGAGCCTCATTTCCCCCATCTGTAAAGTAAGAGTATTAGACTAAGCGTCATCTTGACTATCCCCTTATTAATGTCAGAATATAAGTAGTTCTGATCTTTTCTTGACGAACTGACTTTTTTGGGTATCAATGCTATTAAATCTGTTAAGGTGTTTTTGGTTTTTTAAAAAACTGACATAGTGGAGATCTTCAAACTTTTTTGATCAAATACTCTGAGTTTATTGTTTAGAATCTCGAATGGTTTCTTCTAAGATTTTTGTTTGTTTTGCTATCTCTGTTTTGAAGTAATTCACAGGAAGCTGCAAGGAGGTCTTATACATCCTTTACCCTACCTCTGCCAATGTTGGCATCCTCTCTATCTACAATACAGTATCAAAACCAGTTAATGGACACTGATACAATCCACAGAGCTTATTCAGATTTCACCAGTTTCACATGAACTCATCTATGTGTGTGTGTATGTGTGTGTGTGTAGTTCTAATGCAATTTTATCAAATGTGGAGATTCATGTATCCACAGCCTGGGTCAAGACACAGAGGTGTTCAATCATTGCAAGGAATTCCTTGTGTTGTCCTTTTATAACCTACTTCCTTCCCTTCATTCTTAGTCCCTGGTGATCATAAATCTGTTCTCCATGTCTATAATTTTGTTATTTCAAGAATTTTATAAAATGGAATCACATAGTATATAACCTTTTAGAATTGGCTTTTTTCACTCAGCATAATTCTCTGGAGGTTCATCCAAGTTGTTAGCTATATCAAGAGTTCATTCCTTTTACTGCTGAATAATAAGTATCCCATGGTATGGATGTATCACTTTGTTTAACCATTCACCTGATGAAGGACATCTGGATTGTTTCAGGTTTTGGCTGCTATGAATATTCATGTCTTTTTGTGTGAATCAAACATGTCTTCCACATAGCAAAATGTTTAATTTTGTTTTTTTTTATTTTTTATTTTTTATTTTTTATTTTTTTAATTTATTTATTTATTTTTAATTTTTACTTTACAATTCTGTATTGGTTTTGGCATAGATAAATGTTTAATTTTGATGAGGTCCAATTTATCATTTTTTACTTTTATGGATTGTGCTTTTATTGTCAAGCCTAAAAACTCTTTGCCTAGAGTCAAAAATGTTTGGTTCCAAACATGTTTGAGTCCTAAAGATGTTCTCCTATTTTTTCTAAGAGTTTTATAATTTTATGTTATATATTTAAGTCTGTAATCCATTTTTTTTTGTAATTCATTATTTTTATAAAGTTGGAATTTATTTTTTTTCCCTATGGTTGTTCAATTGCTCTACTACCATTTGTTGGAAAGACTATCCTTCCTCCATTGAGTTGCTTTGTACCTTTGTCAAAACTCAGTTGGAAAGATTTGTGTGGGTCTATTTCTGGGTTCTTTTTTCCCACTGCTCTATGTGTCTATCCCTGTCAGTACTGCAGAGCACCAGCTTTCGAGACAGAATGCCTAGTGCCACTTGCTAGCTTGGGTGATCCTGGGCAACTTACCCTTCCAGTCTCCCATCTCACTCAGTAGGTATGTAAAACAGGTCTTCAGAGCCCCACCGGATCTAACCCCACCTACCTCTCCATCAGTGAGTATGTGAGTAAGTGAAACTTGCTCAGTCATGTCCGACTCTTTGCTACCCCATGGATTCTCCAGACCAGAATACTGGAGTGGGTAGCCTTTCCCTTCTCCAGGGGATCTTCCCAACCCAGGGATCAAACCCAGGTCTCCCACATTGCAGGCAGATTCTTTACCTCTCCATGTTTATCTCCTATTAGTGGTGGTGGTTTACTCACTAAGTCATGTCTGACTTTTGTGACCCCCATGGACTGTAGCCCACCAGGTGCCTCTGCCCATGGGATTTCCCAGGCAAGAATACTGGAGTGAGTAGCCATTCCCTTCTCCAGGGGAATCTTCCTGACCTGACCGAGGGATTGAACCCACGTCTCCTGCATTGCAGGTGGATTCTTTATCACTGAGCCACCAGTGAAACCCCTTATCTCTTATTACTCCTCCCCTTATTCACTCTGCTCCAGCCACACTGGCCTCCTGATTGCCCCTCAGTCACATCACATATGCTCCTACCTTAGAATCTTTCCTCGGAGAAGGCAATGGCACCCCACCCCAGTACTCTTGCCTGGAAAATCCCATGGACGGAGGAGCCTGGTAGGCTGCAGTCCATGGGGTTGTGAAGAGTTGGACACGAGTGAGCGACTTCACTTTCACTTTTCACTTTCATGCATTGGAGAAGGAAATGGCAACCCACTCCAGGGTTCTTGCTTGGAGAATCCCAGGGATGGGGGAGCCTGGTGGGCTGCGTCTATGGGGTTGCACAGAGTCGGACACGACTGAAGCGACTTAGCAGTAGCAGCAGCAGTAGAATCTTTCCTGGGCTGTTTCATTATCTCAAAACCTTCTTTCCACAGACATCTCTATTGCTACCTCCCTTATCTTCTTGAAGTCTTTTCTGAAGTTTCATCTTCTCAGTGAGACTTTATTTAAAATGGCAAAGTCTTTGCCTCTCCCCTTTCCCTGTGTTTTCACCATAGCGTTCATCACCATCCTGGTAGCTCAGCTGGTAAAAAATCCGCCTGCAATGCAGGAGACCCTGCTTCGATTCCTGGGTCAGGAAGATCCCCTGGAGAATTGATAGGCTACCCACTCCAGTTTTCTTGGGCTTCCCTGGTGGCTCAGCTAGTAAAGAATCTGCCCGCAATGAGGGAGACCTGGGTTCGATTCCTGGGTGGGGAAGATTCCCCAGGAGAAGGGAACAGCTACCTACTCCAGTATTCTGGCCTGGAGAATTCCATGGACTGCATAGTCCATGGGGTCGCAAAGAGTCGGACATGACTGAGCGACTTTCACTTTTCTTTTTTCACCACCATCTAATTAATACTCAATGTCATCTACTTATTTATTTTTTGTCTGTCTCCTACCACTAAACTATGAGCTCAATGACAGCAGGCATTTTTGTTTTGTTCACTGCTGTACTCCCAGTGCCTAAACTGTGCCTATTGTTGTTTAGTTCCTAAGTCGTGTCTGACTCTTTTGTGACCTCGTGGACTGTAGCTTGCCAGGCTCCTCTGTCCTTGAGATTTTCCAGGCAAGAATACTGAAGTGGGTTGCATTTCCTTCTCCAGGGGATCTCCCTGACCCAGGAATCAAAATTACATCTCCTGCATTGACAGGCTGATTCTTTACCATTGAAGTCATAACATCACCAACCCAATGGACATGAATTTGAGCAATCTCTGGGAGATAGTGGAGGACAGAGGAGCCTGGTGTGCTGCAGTCCACGGGGTCGCAAAGAGTTGGACATGACTTAGCAACTGAAAAACAACGAAACTGTGCCTAGTACAAGACACCTTTGTAAAATGAATGAAGAAATGAGTGGATAGATAGATGAATGAATGAGTGGGTGAAAGAATGCTGTGAGCCAGGACCAGCAGTCTTTCTGCCTCGTGGCTTGTGCCAAGACAGAACCCCAGCCAGCCCCATCCATTTGCCTCTCTAAGGTGACCACCAGGTGGCACTTGGAGCCTGAACTCTGGCTTATTTGCTCGCCCCCCTGCCTCTGCCCCTTGATTTTTCCCTGCCGGCTGTCAGTCTTGCCCAGGACTGTTTGACCTTCTCTGTCAAGTCTGGGCCAGGGGATTTTGTGTGAGCTGTTGAAGCAGGCAGCGTTAGTGCCTGAAGCCTTGCATCTTTTTCTCCTAAGAAAGGTACTAGTTTCTTTCCAGAAGCCACAGATACTAGGCACTGGGCTGCTCCAAGGTCATTGTCTGCAGCCTCTAGGACATCAGGGCATAGGGATCTAAAGATATTTTCTCTCCACTTCTGCCCAGCTTCAGCAAGCCTCTGCCTTAAGGGATGTTTAGGGGTAAAGGCTAGGTGCTTTTAGTGCCAGGGTGAAGCCTTTTGAATCAGCCTGGGTTTGGATCTCCACTGTATTAACCGTTATTAGCCCTGTATCCTGGGTGATGTTGGGTAACTGACCCAGATTCTTCAAGCCTTAGTTTTCTCAGCTGTAAAATGAGGATAATAATGGTTCCAAACTCACAGGGTGGTAGGGAGACTTAATGGGATAATGCTGTATGTATACAACATTAGCAGAGTGCCTAGTATGGAAGAAGGCTCCACTGAAGAAAAATCAGGGTCAGGGATGGGGGTAAATAAGACTAGACTTGACAAGAACTGACTAGCGAGTGTTAGTAGGGTGCCGCTTAGGTGACTAGAAGACTGAAGCCAAGAGAAGGTGGGAGATCAAGGAAGGCTTCACATAAGAGACCATGTTTCAGCTGTAGCTCATAGGTCAGGTCAAAATATGCCAAGCAATCAAGCTGGAAAGAGAATCCCAGCAAGAAAGAATGGTAGGTGCAAATAGACAGAGGCATGAAACAATATGTGTATATCCCAGAGTACCTGTAAGTAAAGTATGACTGAATGATTGTTTTTTTGTGGGGAAGTGACAAGAAATAAAGACCGGGGCCAGATCCCAAAGGGCCTCATGAGAAGGAGAGGGGGACCTAATCCGGCATGCAGTGGGGGAGCCATCAAAGAGTTTCAAGCAAGGAAATGGATGGTTACAGTTGCTGGCTTGGCGATCCAGCTACCTTGAAGAAGGACAGAGACTGGAGGGAGGTGAGAGATGAGCTGGGCTCAGATGGGAGAAGCTGTAGTGGGGATGGAGACCAACAGATGAAGAGTATGGATTCTTTTCAGAGGAAGAAATCAACAACCAAGTTTTTCTAAAAGCTTGCCTGAAAAAAGAAGGAGTGCTAGGGCCAGGGAAGGAAATTATGGTACAGGTTGTTGTTGTTGTTGTTGTTAATATAGGTGAGACAAGGCTCCTCATTCCCCACAGCACCTGATACTAATTAACGGAATAACTGGAGGAAGGGCCACCCAGCCCTTTACCTGCCAAGTGGTAGAGGCCTATCCCTGATTCAACATGGCTCCCACCCTCTGACTTCCCTCTCATCTTGGAGCCAGAGTCCCATGATACAGGGGCTGAAAGGCTGGTGAATTTACTCAGAGCCTGCATTTCCCTTCCACTTAAGGAGTTTCCCTATAACAGTCCCCAAGGACTGGAGGGAAACTCATAGGCCAGTCCAGGAAGGTATCCCAGTTTGTTTATTTCCTGGCATTCAGAGAGGTTAGGAAAGTCCAGCGCTTCTCCACTATTTCCTTTTCACTTTCAATCGCCTTCATCCTCTCCTCTGCATTACTTTTACCCAGGGTGAATTGTTGGTTCTTGCTTTTCCCATCTTTTATCAGCACTTCCTGCCTTGGCATGGGAGTATTTAAAATTACCCAAGGTCCAGCCCAGGTTCACAGTTTGGAGGAAAACTAAAGGAACCTAACTGCAAGGCCCAATTAGAACTCAGACTGCTTCTGGCCTGGCTGTCTCTGCACCTCATGGGCAGTAGTAGAAATTCTGCCCCTCTGCCCCAAGGCTATCTTCCCTGTACTGGGGACTTTTGCCTTTCTGGCCCACTCAGGGGTGAAAATACACGAGTTTGTCGTGGATAAGAAAGGGACAAATGAATACTTATATGTGGGTACTTTGTGTTGAGTGCTTTATAGGTGTCATTGCGTTGTATCTCCACAACAACTCTATGAGGGAGGTATTACCATCACTATTTTACAGATAAGAAAAGTGAGGCTCAAGGCAATGACAGAATTTGCCTAAGATTGTTAGGCTAGTTAATGGTAAAATCAGGAATTGGACTCATGTGTTTTAACCCCAAGATGAATTTTTATTCAATAAGTTATTTTGGGGAGTGTTGGCATGGTGTGTTGGGGGGTGGGTGGGAGGAGAACTTCCCTGGTTGACCTTTCTCCCAAGAGAAAAGGCTAGAAGTAGGTTTCTCCTGTCCTGGATGGGTGCCCCATCCCCACGAAAAGAGTAACCAGGGGAAGGCAGTGTCTATCCATGTATAAACAATCTATACATGGGTCCATTGTTGCCTCTCCCTCTTCTTTGCCCCTACTTGGTGAGTTCCTGGGGAACAGGGTGAGCGGTCAGATTCAGACTCAGGTTTGCTGTCGCCTTAGACAAACCTGTTCCCCTCTCTGAGCCTTTCATTGTTCCAGCTATAAAATGAGAGTGTTGTCAGAGAGAAATAGTCTCGAAGGTCTCTTCCAGCCCTAACATTCAAGGACTGTATTGATTGTATTGTACTGTAGGATCGCCTGATTCATTCATGGATGGAAACAAATTTCCTGTTGCCATAGAGAACAAGGGCTTTTTGAACTAGAAAAAGATACGCTCAAGGAGGCAAGATAAATAGTGGAAAGGGCATAGGTTTTGAGTCAGCCAGACTTGGGTTAAAATCCTGTACACTGGGCAGGTCACTTTATTTCTCTGAGCTTCTTTCATTATCTATAAAGCAGGAACAACCACTCTTATTTCTTGGAGTGAGGTAATGTTATGTGGCAATGCCAAGGGAAGTGCTCAAGACCTTGTGTGCCTCTGTGTGTGTGTGTGTGTGTGTGTGTGTGTAAATGGGGTTTAGCTCTTTCTTCCCAACTCCACCCGACTCTGTCTAGTTCGCAGGATATTCTTTTCTCTCCTCCACCCTGACGGCCAGGCTGAGTGTTTCTTGCCAGGGTCTCAGCTTCCAAACTTTTCTGGCAGGGCTAACATAGAGTGTGGAACAACTCGACCTCTCTCACAACCTTGTAAAAGTTCTAGAGGGGATGGTGCAACCAAGGCTTGGACCTCAGGGGTAGCCAGCTGGAGCTTCTAGCCTCAGAAGCCCTTGGCCAGCTTTGTCAGCTCAGCTCCCTCACCCTGGCAGCCAGTCTCTTGGACCATAACCATCTGGCTAATGACAGAGCACTCCAGTTCTTGTGTTACCCTCGGGTTCTGGACCTCTCAGTCAACTACCTCAACAGTGACATGACTGCTTACCAGGTGATCAAACTCAGCTCCCTGGAGAGCCTAAATCTCTCAAACAACCACATGACTTGCCTGGCTCGCGGCATCTTCTCAGATCCTCTTTTCTGTTGGACATCAGCCTGAGCAACAGCTACACTCTGGAAATTTGCTGGCTTGCCCATGGTATAATAGCTCACCTCAGCCAAGAATTCTCTTCATTGCATTTCCATCTTCAGCTTCCCAACCTGTGGCAGCTCCACTGGAGCCCAGTGGCCTGCAGTTATCCATAGCTGAGGGCATACAAGTTTCAGGTATTAGACCTGGGTCATAACTGAGTGAGTACTTTCTACTTCTACCCATCCAAAACCATCTCCTCTATTTTAACCTGACAACTCCCTGGTCTTTCTAGAATCAAGTCCTCTATCCCCAGCTTAGGGGGTTGCAGTTGGTACAATGATATAATGTTTAACCTCAAAGTATTATCTTGGCATATCACACTTGATCTAAGTAGGCAGCATCCTCCAAGAGATTTCCCTGGTAGGCTTCCTGCCCTTCAGCACCTCATAATGGCCTGGAACCATTTCCAGAATGTGACAACCCATGGCACCACTAGTTCTGAGGCCAGTCCCTACTTCTCCACTGTCCATTTGCCCTTGACATCTCTGGACAAATATTATTCATTTAGTCTTCACCCACCTGATTCTTTGAGATTATGTGGACTGGGGGAACAAGGGGTTGCACCTGTGTTGGGGGCACAGAAGCCAGAGGGGAAGAGCCCCTCAAAAGCCCCCTCCACAAAGTCTTTTCACGGCAGTCTTCCTAGTGAAGCATCTGGGCCTTCATGGAACAAGCCCAGGGTCTTACATTCAGGAGTCTTCCCTCACCACCATTTGCTCCCTGGCTCTCTCAGGCAACATGGAAAGTGAAAGTGTTAGTTTCTCAGTCGTGTCTGACTCTTTGCGACCCCATGAACTGTAGGTTTCTCTGTCCACAGAATTCCATGAAATTCTCTAGGCAAGACAGGCCAGCATACTAGAGTGGGTAGTCATTGCCTTCTGCAAGGGATCTTCCTGACCTGGGGATTGAACTTGGGTCTCTTGCATTGTAGGCAGATTCTTTACCATCTGAGCCATGTGGGAAGCCCTCGGGTAACATGGTCGGGCAATGTGGGGATGACTTTAACTCCAGGGACCTTCTGAGGCCTGCGCTTCTCTCCATGGAAGCTCTTTCTGAAGGGCATGAAGGACTCCCAGTCACAGCCTCCCTGCCAATAGGAGCTCAGTGCCTTGACTTCTCTGGCTTCAAGCAGAGTAGCCTTCCCAAGCAAGGGCCTTGGCTGCTCTCTCTTGGCCAGTCTGGACCTTCACTACCAGAGCTTGAAGGCTATGGAAGGGGTGACCCTGAGGGCCATGCCTGACCACCTCACAAGCTTGGCTGCTTCTAGCAATCTTCTTCACTGCCAGATGCTCTGCTTTGGGCCAGACTTAGAGGAAGGCCAAGAGTATTTATCTTGGCAGTCAGAAGAGCACCTGGGTTTGATAAATGGGTGATCACGGTTCACCATGTATGAGGCATAACGGTCTTTTGGCTATGTGGACCTGGCTTGTGGTGACTGGTCTGTTGGTCATCTGCTATGGTCTGACCCCTGATTGAGAGTCACTGCTTGACTCTTGGTCTGCAGTTTCCACAGCAAAAATGTCAGCCCAAGGCCTGAGTAGGAAACTATGGGGAAAGACTGTGGGTGGTATTCTTTTGTAAGACATGGATGGCCCACACTCCTTGGAGAGGGATAAGAGAATTGGGAAATGTGTGAAGGAAGATGAACACAAACACACCACAGGGGCTTCCTGTGTACAGAGGGAGACACATTTCTCTTTGGTAACAGAAGTGTGGATCGCCAGAGGACTTTAAAAGTATCATGTTTGGATCTTGAAGCCAGTGTGCAGCCAGGAAATGGAGATGTGCAGCCTGCCACAACTATGAGAGACCTTTAGACGCATTCCCCCCTCTTCCCTTCCTGAACGGTCATGCAGCCTCTGCTTAGACATCCCTCTTCCTCCCTGGGAAGCCTGTTCTAGACATGGACCACTCTGATTCCTAAGACAGATTTCCCCCCCTTGTATTGAGTCCACGTGTGCATCCGTTCCTGGGTTCCAGCTCTGCCCGCTGGAGCCACATACATCTGTTCTCTTGGGCTCGGACAGAAGTCTGAAGACAAGTGACCCACGAATCCTCTCTTCTCCAGGCTAGAGAGCCCTCTTTCAATAAATCTTCATGGTATTAAACTGTCACAAAGTGTAACTTCTCTGGGTTTCAGTTCTCTCACCTGTAAATGGGAACTAAACCAGATAATACATGCAAAAGTCTACAACAGCATTAGCCATATTGGAAGCAGTTGGTGAGTGTGGATTATTATTATTAAACTCATATTTCTAGATTGGATCACTCTTTGAAGGCAAGAAGCTGTGCCTTGTTAATCTATGCGCGGTACTTTGTCCAGCGTCTGCATAGTAGCTACATAACTCGTGTCAGCTGTGAGATGGTGCTATGGCCTCAATTCCCTGTTCCATTCTACTCACTCTTCTCTGGACATAGTCTGGTTTGTTCCCCTTAATGTATGAAGCCCAGAATTTAATACTGTGATTATTTCAGGTTTGAGTTAAGTTACAAGCATAAAATCTTAGAATCTCACATCAGGGATAGATAGACTTTAAAAGTCTGTTATCTACTCCATGAAGTCTAGCTTCACCTCCCAACTCCTCCACCTGATTCTACCAGCCCCAGGAAGTTGTCCAATGCATGAATATCCCAGTTAGCCAGGTTCTGGGAGGACAGCAGTTTCTGTGGCAGCTCAAGCCCTGTGGCCTCAACACATACCAGAAGAAGAATTAAGGGCTTAACATCCTGACTGGGCAGTATCTGTGCTTTGGGCCAGATTCCTTCCCCTTTCTTTCTTTTTTTTTTTTTAAATTTTATTATTTTTTTTTTTTAGTTTTTTTTTTCTTCCCCTTAATTTCTAAGTGAAATGTGTAGGTTTGTCAAAGGGAAAAAGTGGTGTTTCTGTATCTGGGACTGTGAAGTGAGCAGTGAAGAAAGAGAGACAGAGAAGAGAGAGACACACAGACAGAGAGAGAGAGACAGACAGAGACAGACAGAGATGAGAGAACAAGAATCAGAAAGAGCAGAGAGAGGAGTGAGTGGGGGTGGAAGAGAGAGGGAGAGAGGAGAGAGACAGACTGAGAGATAGTGATACAGAGAAACCAGAAGAGACACATGTACACACATAGAAAAGAAGTGAAAGAGAGAGAAGGACTGAGAAAGAAAAGAGAGAAAGAAGAAACAGACAGTATCTATATATTAATACACACACACACAGAGTTGGAGATGGGGACTGAACATGAGAGAGATGCACACACAAGCCAGCAAGAGCAAGCGAGCATGAGATTCAGGCTGTGTGTGGAGCCTGGAATCCTCTCCCACCTGAATGATGGTTCTGCAGCCTTTGGGGCAACCCAGAGATCAGCAGCCTAGATTTTTCCACCTGGAAGAACTCCAAAGGTCAGTTGCAGGCTCTCTAACTAGCTAGTTTCTGATCTCCCTAGGTCTTGGTCACTGGGCTGGGGATCACAGAGAGCACTCATATGGCCCTTCCTCCAGCTACCCCATGGTAGAAATATATATACAGGCATCTCAATTGACGCTGACCCACAAGGAGTGTGCCAGTCTCCCAGACTGGAGTGATGTTAAGGTGCTTGGACCCACTGTCCAGACAGAAATCACCTATGCCTACATTCTGGCTGAGCTTGGACTTGCTGCTACATATTGTCCCAGCCACCACCAGATCTGGTCTATGGCTCCCGGAGCTTTCATTCTCAAAGAATCCACTAAACATTTGGGCAGGAGTGGGGCTAGGGCCTACGGTGCATGAATGGAATCCAAAGCCAGGCCTAGGCTCACAGAGGGGAACTAGAAAGAAACAGCCGAAAGGCTGCTCCTGTGATTAACTAAGCAAATAGGTAACCAGGGCAGAATGAATAATCGACAAACACATCGACATTATGTACAAGAATAAGGGTAAATGCTTACCTGACAGCAGAGAGCAAACAGGAGAATAAGCAGGGCAGAGTCAACAATTTGGCCACTCTTCTAACTAATCACGAGAGGTTCTCTGGATAAGGTGGAATTTCAGATTGCTAAGCATGTCTGCCCTCTCTGTAATGTGATTAAAATTGGTTTAGAAATTTGTGCTATATTTCAAGTGAGTGCTGTGCTTAAAGTGTAATTGCATTTGGCCGCGTATTTGACATTCTTGAAATTAGAGCAGCTTGCATGCAATAAGGAAATTTGTCTAGAATGGAATTTGATTTTTAAGCCAACACACAGAAGAGCAGTTACAATCTGAGCCTCTGATGGATGGTTCCTTCAGGGCTGCCTCTCAGCTGGCTCTCTCTGTGCTGAACTTCCTGTTCATTCTGAACTCTTCTCCAGTGCTCAATGGGAGGGGAGCTTCTTGACCTCTGACTCCAGAAACCACATTTCTCCTGGCAGTCGCAGTCTGAGCTATCATGACTCCCCAATCTAGGCCTCTCCTACACATCTGCCAGCCTGGGACTGTACACTAGGCGGGGCAATTAAGGACTTTATCTTTGTTACCCAGGACTTAGGACCTTGATCTGGTATCTGAAACACACAGAGCTGGTGCTATGTTTATCCTGGCTTGCTCTCCTATGTCATAACCCAAAAGAGCTGTTAGAATCACTGGATAATTCAGCAGAGGCTGAATGGTGATGGTGATGAGAAAGGAGAGACAAAGAGAGAAAGGAGAGAGAAAGAGGGGAGGAGATATTTCAGGGTATCTCAAACCATTCCCAGAATGGACTCTGGCTAGTCAGCCATGGCCTTGCCATTGGGGGTTTACAGGGGAATAGCCTGCCTGTGTGACATTAGAATCCTAAGAGTGAGGGGGACTACAGGCATCATCTAGTCAGTCAACAATTATTCTGAGGACATACCATGTGCCAGGTGCTATGCTAGATGCTGAGGTGATAGAGGTGAACAAAACAGGCCCTGTCTCTCCCTCAGGAGCTTCAAGCCTAGCAGGGAAAACAGTCTATATACAGAACCGTGTGATCCTTTCATTACTTGTCGGTGTGCAAAGTGCTCCAGGAAAGTATAGCCTAGTTTGATTGTCTGGAAAGCTTCCCTGCAGAATTAATGTTTAAAGTTGAGGCCAGCAGGAGGAGAGGTTAGCAAGGAGAAGGGTGGGGAGAGGGCATTTGTACAGGAGCGAGTAAAGTTCAAAGTACGTCATGGATTAATTAGCTTCACAAAGAGAAACCGTTCCTCAGGCCAGCAGTCTTGCAAATAACTGCTTCTGATCACAAGAAGAACAGACTGTGACAAGCCTGGCATAGAGGTATGGCTCCTTCAAACATGCCCATGGACCAAGAGGATCAGCTATGCATTTGGCAGGCAGACAGCAGCTTTACTTAATGTTCTTCTGGTCTTATTTTTGTTTGGGGGGGCATGGTATCTAGAGGCCTCCAATTTCATACCAGTCGGAAGGATAGGGCAGGCCTCTGTGTATCTCACCTGTCCTTAGTAAACATATTCTACCAAACCAAGGGAAGGGAAGAAACACTTATGAGCACAAGCTCTGCATCAGGTGCTTTTATGAAAAGTGAAAGTGTTAATCGTTAAGTCGTGTCCGACTCTTTGTGACCCCGTGGACTGTAGCCCGTCAGGCTCCTCTGTCCATGGGATTTCCCAGGCAAGAATACTGGAGGAGGTTGCCATTTCCTTCTCCAAGGGGATCTTTCCAACCCAGGGATCGAACCCAGGTCTTCTGGTGGCTCAGAGGGTAAAAAAGGCACTTTTACAAATTCCTCGTTAAATCCTCATAGTACACTTAAGTGGTCGGTACTCTTTTGTTTTCACCGATTAGGAAACCGAAGCACAGAGCAGTGAAATAACTTGCTCAAGGTCACAGAGCTAGAAACTGGGGGAGCCGAATTCCAACCTAATGGGATTGATTTCCAGAACAAGATTTTCCTGCAATTCAACAGTCTCTCTTCACCAGCTGGATGTTCCGATGAAGCAGGCCACCTGGGAGCAGACCCACCTGGGTCCTTCTGGTTCTCCATCTTGGGGCTTACCTTCATGACTGGCCACATTCTCATCGCACCTGTGAAGGGCCAGCCTCAGTTCCTCTAGGTTCTCATCAGCCTTGACCTAGCACACAGAGGAGCAATTTAAGGGGGATGGTGTGGAGAGATAGGCCAGTAGATGTCTCGCTTGACACTCCTTGGAGGAGAGGGTCCCCCACCATCGCAGTGTCCAGGGCAAAGTGTGAGACAGATGCACCCTGGAGCCTTGGAAGCAGCTTCTCCTCCCCCCAGGGGAGGCAGCTAATTCTCTGAGCCCTTTTCCCTTCTTGGCATCCTTGATGATTCCCATTTGTGGCTCCTTTGGCTCTGTGCCCAGGCTGTGTGCAATGATGGGCTGCCCACTCTTGAAAGTTAGCACCATTCCTTTCCAGGAGGTGCTGGTGCTGCCATTGTGAAAAAGGGCTGGGGCTGTGAGAAAATGAAGCGCACTGTCCTGTCTCTTCTGTGGAATAGCTGGACTTGACTCTCCAGTGCCACTTCCCAAGGGACCAAGGGGGTTGAGGGGGGGTTTCCTGTCCCTGGTCATAAACCTGGGATTAAGCCTTCTGCCATATTGCCATTTTTCTTACTGGATGGGCCTCTTGTGGAAGAACAATACATCTCACTGAGCATTGTGACTTCTGGCACCTGACCCTGACAGAGAAATCAGGCCCTGAAATCTTAAAGAGCCCACAGTCCCTGAAGACTAACTTATACTCAAGAACAGTGTTTTTCTGACAGGTGAAATTCTTGCTTAGGGGAGAAAAATCACTCAGGAAAATAAAGGCCAACCCAAAAACATGCTTAGGGAATAGAGAAGACATTAAGGTGTTGCTGAGTGGCAGGTGGCTGTGGTGAGTTGGATGAAATGGCACTTTGTAAGATCTCCTCCATCTGGGAGATTCAGAGCAAAGCAAATATTCGCAGAGATCATTTGATCTGGCTTGAGTGACAGCTTGAGAAATCATTTCCCCTTCCAAGGAGTTTCTCTCTCCCAAACTAGGGACAGAGTGCTGAGCTGAGACTCTGCCGTCAGGCCTTTGCCCAGTTCACCTCCTACACCTCTCAACTGGGCCCTGTACTGTAGTCTACTGGCCAGAAATGCCCACAGCAAACCTTTTGTTTAATGTGCATGTAGGAGGGCATAGTGCTAATTAGCACCCAGTGCTAATTGTGTTGAATGAAGAAAAATGAACCCTTTTGTTTCGAAGCAAGAAATCTGAGCAAAATACCAAGGAGGGCTTTACTTCTGCAAAAGAGAGAGGTGCTCTAGGCCCAGGGGGTCTGGAGGCACCTGAAGAGTAACCGATGTAGCTTTTTGTTCCCCCTCAGAACCCCTGGGACCTCCACCAAACTGACATCAAGATTAGAGGCTTCTCACAAAGAATTACACACACATGCAGAGCGGATGTAGACTCACACAGCTCCTGGACTGGTGGCTGCTAGGTGTCTACCCTCTGTATTTGGTGCTATGTGCATGCACGCTCAGTCGCTTCAGTCATGTCCCACTCTTTGTGACCCAGTGGACTGTAGCCTGCGAGGCTCCTCTGTCCATGGGATTCTCCAGGCAAGAATGCTGGAGTGGGTTGCTGTGCCCTTCTCCAGGGGACCTTCTCGACCCAGGGATCAAACCCGCATCTCCTGAGGCTCCTGCACTGCAGGTGGATTCTTTAAAGCTGAGCCACTGGGGATGCCCTCTATTTGGTGCTATGCTGGGTCTCAGTCCAAATAGTTTAGAATTCATTGTTGTACGTCTGCCTTCTCTCACCCACTTTTATTAGTGCTGATGGGCATTTGAGTTTGCAACCCTTATGACAACTCTGGCACGAAACAATGAATGATAATCACACTGGTAAATATAACCACAGCAACAACCCTTCTATTTGTATAATGATTTAGATTCATGGACTGGGCTAATCATTAGCACCTGGAAGCTTGTTAGAAATGCAGGATCTCAGGCTTCTGAACAAGAATCTGCATTTTAACAAGATCCCAGGTGATTCAATGCACACTAAACTTTAAGAAACACTTGTTCCGTAGACCATGGACAACAGCCACGGGCACTTGGCCAGAGTTCTTGGGCCTCTGGATTACTTGCCATGTTTCTTGTTTTGTCACCTTCCATCACTGACTCTATACCCTAGATCCTAAACAGCCAATGAGTCTGTTGTTGGCCAGCTAACAAGCTGGGGACTAGAGCAGAGTAGCAGACTTTGTAGGCAGTCTGGGAGGGGAGAGATAGAAAGTAGAGACACACGTGGACCCACACGAGGCCTTTGAGAAACTCAGAGTGCTCCCCAATAGGTATTCTCTAGTGTATTTCGATGGGCTTCCCTGGTGGCTCAGTGGTAAAGAATCCACCTGCAATGCAGGAGCCATAGGAGACACAGGTTCAATCGCTGGGTCAGGAAGATTTCCTGGAGGAGGGCACAGCAACTCACCAAGAATACAACCCACCAATACAACCCTGTATTCTTACCTGGAGAATCCCATGGACAGAGGAGCTGGCAGGCTACAGTCCCCAAGACTGCACAGAGTTGGACATGACTGAAGTGACTTAGCGTGCACACATGCAGTATATTTAGATATGACCTGGTTACCAGATCTTAAAGCAAGGTTAAGCATACCAATGGTTATGGAATGAAACCATGCTGTTGAACAAAAGCACAGAACAAGTGTTTTAGCTATAAAGGTTAACCAGACATTGAAGTGTTCTCTACTATCAAGCTATCATCCAACTTCAGCTTGCACTTCAGTGTCAGGGAGCTCATTACCTCACAAGGTATCTATTTTGATTCATGGATGATCAGTTCTGTTAGAAAGTCAGTTCCTTATGTTGATCTGAAATATGCTTTCCCACTGTTTCTATCCATTTATAAGCCCTAGCTCTGCCCCTTGGGACTCCCACCCCACCTGCTTTTGCTGTCCTGTAAGAGCCCTTTAGAGATACAGGTACCACACTGCCTTCAGTCTTCTCTTCTCCAAGCTAACAGCTCCTCCTTCAACTGCTTCTTATGGGACCTGGATTCCAGCTCTCTCCCCAGCTGTCTGGGCTCCCCTTAACTGGAAACCTAGCAGGATTAAGTTCAAAGGTGCAGAAAGAGAGACCAAGAGGCTAAGCAGCAGCCTGAACCCATGGCTGAAGGGAAGGGTCCGAGTGTATGTCCAAGAGGCTTGGCTTAGAATCTAAGGGCAGGCCTTTAGTCAGATAAAGAATAAAGGACTTTTCTTCATTTGAGAATATTTTAGAACCTGGTACTTTTCCACCAGAGGAAAATCAAGGCAGGTTTTAAGCAGTTAGTCCTTGATGCATACTGGTTCCTATCCCCCTGGAGAGGGAATACCAGCACTTTCGTCTCTCTGCCACTCCCATTCCCCCCACTGAGCCTTCCTTCACTAAATCAGCGGGGTGGAGCTCCAGTACACTTGGTCAGTGACTGTCTTTGCCAGCCAGGAACCCCAGTAAGGCCAGCCAGGACAGGGAAAAGCCCTCATTCTGCCACCTTTCTCCTTTCTCCTCATGAGTGCTTCTCTGGTCACAAGACTGTCTTTTTTACTCTCTGGGTGATTTTCATGAATCTGCCTAAGCTGCTCTTCATAGATCATACTTTCAGTGGCCATGGGCCCTGCAACTATGGTGAATAATAAAAATAGCAACAATAATAGCTATTGTTTATTGAGTGTTAAGTGTTTATCATGTTCCAGACATTTTACATACATTAACTTATTTAATCCTCACAACAACCCTCCAAAGTGAATACTATTATTAGTCCCATTTTCCGGATGATTAAATTGAGGCATGGAGAGGTTAACTAACTTTGCCAAAAGTGGCATGAGAGATATATAGTATTATTTAGACAAGATCGGGCATGTTCAGGATGGTATGGTCATAGACTATAGTACTATTTAGAATCCAGCTCCAAAGCCTACATACTAGCCACTCTTACTGTAGAGGAAAAATTTCCCAGTGTAGCCACAGACCACCTCTATCAGAATCACCTGTAGAGTCTATAAAAAGGTGCAATTCTAGGGAAAACTATCCCTTCATGTTGTCTTACACGGTGGACCCATCTTTGCTTCATTTTCTGAGGCCTGTGGATTTTATAAGCCAGTATGTCTCTCAAACTCAGGGGCTATCAGAACCTCCTTCAGAGCTTATTAAAAACATAGGCACTGGAGCTCCGCCTCCAGAGAGTCTGATTCTGCAGGCCTGAGGTGGGATCCAGAAATGAGCAATTGCCATAATTTTCACTGTTAAAAACATGGAGTAATCGTCACTGCAGGTTTTCTCCGGCTCTCTTTACCCACTCCTGGCCTCCTTCTGGCCCAGCAAAGGCTCTCACCATCTCCTGATGTTGGGCTCTCTCGGCTCTCCACGTAGACCTCTCCTTTCTTCAGATCTTAAAAGGTGCCTTTCTCTGGGCAAAACTGTACCAATATGGGTTCTTGATCCATCCCCTCCTGGGCTTCTGGGGAGGATCAAGCACCTTTGCTCTCTTTCCCCTCCTCTCTCTGGCTTTTGACTCCTCAAACCATAAATGCACTCAACTCTGCCTAGACCAACAGAAAAACAAAAAACAAACCTTCCTGCTTTCTACATGAATTACTGTTCTCATTTACTATCAATTTCTAGAAAGAGTGAGGCTTCCCTGGTGGCTCAGATGGTAAAGAATCTGCCTGCAATGCAGGAGATCCGGGTTCAATCCCTGGGTCAGGAAAATCCCCTGGAGAAGGGAATGGCAACCCACTCCAGTATTCTTGCTTGGAGAATTCCATGGACAGTGGAGCCTGGCAGGCTACAGTCCATTGTGTCACAAAGAGTTGGACATGACTGAGTGACTAACACTTTCACTTTTCACTTGAGTAGTTTATAACCTCCTTGGACAAGTTACTTAACCCACTCTGTACATTGGCTTTCTCAACTGTAAAATGATGATTATGATAGTGAATACATATAATGAGGATTATGATACCACATACTTCATAGGATAAGGAAGGATTTATGTTGATGTATGGCAAAACCAATACAATATTGAAAGTAATTAACCTCCAATTAAAATAAATAAATTTATATTTTTTATAAAAGGAAAGATTTAATTTAGTAATATATGCAAAGTGCTTCAAGTAATTCCTGGTACATGGCAAGTGTTCAATATAATAATTATGAGCCATGTACATGGTAGCTATTATGATTATTCACAATAGCCAACAATCTAGTCTCAGTCCTCATCCTGAAATTCTGTGACCTTCAATTCTGTTTGACTTCCCTCTTTTTAATATTATTTACTGAAGAATAATACACATACAGAAACGTGCCCATTTCATAAGCGTACAACTCCATGAGTTTTTTCAAACGAATATACTTATATTACCAGTGCTCAGATTAAGAAATGGAGTAGTAGTATCATTACACTCAGAAGCCTCCCCCTACTCTTAGTCACTTTTCCCATTGTACAAATTAATTTTTTAAACAATTTTTATTTTAATATAATACCTAAAAATTTAGAACAATTAATTTTCTTGTTAATTATCTATTTACTTATATGGTCTCATTTTACAAATTACTTTGAAGCTTCATTTTTCTGAGTACTTAAAATATGAAGCTACTTTTAGGAAAACACTGGATTTTTAATTTGAATTATTCATTATAATGATTTTCAGTGTTTTAAGAAAGAGTTTAACTTTTAATCATGTTAGCTTTGTGCACAGAGTTAGCACACTATAATACTGAAATTTGTAAAATTTAACAATTAGAGCAAGTCCGTTAGGGAAATTTTTATTCATTGAAAAAAAATCATGGCTGATTGTTTTTTCATTAAAAAAGGAAAGCATTTGCAATTTTAAATGATTTTTTTTCTTAACTGAAAAAAGATATTTTGTTTGCAGAAAAAATACTACAAAATAGTTTTAATGAGTCTCTTACAATATTTCTACACTGATTTGTTTTTATTGAAATATAATTTAAAATGAAACTGTAATATATGCTGTAAATAATCTGGAGAAGTTAAACTCCATAATTCCACTGGGAGAAAACCTCTGTTAATACTTTGTGTCTATTCTTACCATGCTTATTCTACACAAATGGAACTGTTAGAGAAACAACAGGCTCAAAATGGAATTGCCTGTGCTAAGTTCCGTATCAGTAAACCCAGACTTAATACCTACCCAAATTGCAGATTTAGCCCATCCCAGGAAAGTGACTTTAACCAGCCAGTGTGGAATTTCCTGGCCAGTACTACTGAGATAATTTGCCACATAGACTCCTGCTTTTAAAAACCTTCCATTTTGTACAGTTCTTTGGAGCTCCTCTCTACTTGGTAGATGGGATGCTGCCTGATTTATGAATTGTTGAATAAAGCCAATTGATCTTCAGATTTACTCAGGTGAATTTTGTTTTTTAACAGAATTCTAAGAGGTGCTCCCTGCCATCCTGTCTCCCTATCACCCTTCCCACCTCGGCCTCTGGGGACTTCCCTCTATCTTCAAAGATCAGTGAGGGAAATACATCGAGGCTAAAAATTTTTTTCAAAGTAAAAAACAAACAACAAAGCAAAACAAAAAGTTATTAAATTTCAAAGCTTCTGCTGCAATTTCTTTGTGTCACCACAGTTTAGTGGTTCTACTTTTAGACAAGGCATTGTAGTGAGCCTCAGATCTCTGTATGAGTAGAAGCTGAAGAAAGAAATTTTGCTTTGCAAATGATGCAAAACTCAAAACTCATTGTGGGTCCGAATTCAGGAAGAAATTATATTGCTTTTACAATAGGGAATTCAGACAATTATCTCTGAGAATTCATTGCTTTCCTTGAAAGCAGTGGGATGCACATAGGACAAAGAGAGAGGCTGTGCATTGTGGTCAGATAGTTATCTACTAGAGAACTAGAGGAAGAAGGATGCAGAGCCCTCCCTGCATTGTCCTGCTGAAGTTCTTGTCTTATTATCAACTGAAAACTTCCAAGCTTGGTGACAGCACTGTTGGGTGACACACACTTGGCTTGCTACTGCTTTTATTTATGTATTATTATGCAGTTTGTGATATTTTAGTTCCCTGACAAGGGATTGAGCTGGGGCCCTTGGCGGTGGAGCACGAATCACTAAAAGTGTGGAGCACTAACCACTGAATCACCAGAAATCCTGTACTGCTTTTTAAAGTTTTGATTATATATTTAAAATTTTAAACTATACTTGTATTTTGAATAAGCAATGCATTCCCACCCTATTTCCAGCTGCTGAGTTCATCTCCTGGGAGTTTCTTGTGTATCCTTTATAAGATAGTCTGCTCACTCACACACTCCTTTCAGTTTGGCTCAGAGGTACAAAAAGAAAAACTGGGGACATGCAACTTGATTGGCAATTGAGGAATTTTTAAGGGCCTATCTTAGTGGACCATTTCCTGAGTTACTCCAGCCGGAAACCAGGGAATCACCTCTGTTCTCTCCTTTGTCTTTACCCTTTACATAAATGTTAATTCTACTCCCCGTGTCCATCGCTTTGGTCCCCTGTTCTCTCCCTGCTGTCACAGCCCCAGGCCAGGTCAGTGTCGTCTGTCATGGATTAAAAGAGAGCCTCTCAAATCATCTTCTTGTCTCCAATCTCTGTTCTTGCAATCCTTTCTTTCCCCTAAGATTCCTTATCCCCAAAGCAGAGCTCTGATGTCTCATTCCTTCTGAAAAACAACCTTTTAATGGATTCCACTGCCTCTAGTGTAACATTGTAACTCCTCAGTACAAAAATTTTTTTCAGCAAGAGTGGAGCAAGTGGGGAGCTTCCCAGGTGGCGCTAGTGGTAAAGAGTCTCACAAACTGCAGGAGACATAAGAGATAGGGGTTCGATCCCTGGGTCAGGAAGATCCCCTGGAGGAGAGCGTGGCAACCCATTCCAGTATTCTTGCTTGGAGAATCCCTAGGCCAGAGGAGCCTGGTGGACTACGGTCCATAGGGTCGCAAAGAGTTGGACACGACTGAAGTGACTGAACATGCATGCACGAAGCAAGTGGTAGAAATATTCTCTCTTCTCAGGTGTGGCTGGTTACTACATCTGGGCCCTACAGGAAGGCAGCTCATGATCAGAAACTCATGATAAGGATCCGAAACTGGATACTCCCAGGATCCCCCAGTGATACTTGCATTCCTGGGAATGGAGAAATACTAATTCACATCAGACTGCCACAGGTCCCAGAGTTCCCACTTACTCCCTTGAGAAGCTACTTACCAGGAGTTAGAATACCTTGCATAGCTCCTTCTTGGTTCCAAGGTAGCCGAGAAATCCAGATAAAACAGCTTCAAGGACATGGAAAACACTGTTTTGCTACCAATCTCCTTCCTCTTTTCTTTCAACCAAAATTCTGATTGGGATTTTCCAAGAACTTTGAACTTGCCTCGGGTTCCAGGAAGGCCAATCTTATTAGCCTACTCTAAGAGCTGATCCCGGAGAAAGCAATGGCAACCACTCCAGTACTCTTGCCTGGAAAATCCCATGCCTGGAGGAGCCTGGTCGGCTGCAATCCATGGGGTCGCAAAGAGTCGGACACGACTGAGCGACTTCACTTTCACTTTTCACTTTCATGCATTGGAGAAGGAAATGGCAACCCACTCCAGTGTTCTTGCCTGGAGAATCCCAGGGACCGGGGAGCCTGGTGGGCTGCCATCTATGGGGTCGCACAGAGTCGGACATGACTGAAACGACTTAGCAGCAGCAGCAGCAGGAGCTGATTCAATTTGGTGATATACCATGGTGGCTTCACCCGAGCCGCCCTGGTCACTGCAGTCCCCCAGCCCCCAACTGAACAGATCTAAGATGGCTGGGGCTCCAGATTTTGTTTCTCACAGGTTCAAAAGTGCATGTGCCCATCAAACAATGGGCTTCACTCTGATTGGACAGGCCCAAGCCATAGATTCACATTGAGCCAATCACTATGGCCAGGGAGAATCAGTGCTTTGATTGGCAGACCTGAAAGGGGAGAGCCCTAGGGGGTGAACCACTTTCACCCCAAGTGGGTGACAGAGGGATAGCACACCCAAAAGGAAATTGAAGGCTTTTGTGGGGATGGAGGGAAACAGATGTGAACAACCCTTCTTTACTTCGTGTCTTGTCTACTGCCACTTCTGGTATTTGCCTACTGGGATCCTCACAACCTGGGATGCCTTCCCTGTAGTGCTTTCCCCCTAAATCTGAGCTGAACTTTCAAGGCTCCCGGTTCCTTCTTTTTCCCCCACTCCAAGCTGGCCCAGAGCATTCCCATTTCATTTCCTCATCTTCTTGGTGGACCACAGCACTTAAGGGTGGGCTTTGGGTTGGCAGTCACTAGGATTTGTATGGTTCTCGTCTCTGAAGCTGTAAGGCCACCTTGGAGAGCACAAACTCACTCTTAATTACTTTGGGGCTCCTCGCTTGGCCTTCCTGGGCCTTCCTGGGCCCCTACGCAGCCAGCAGTGCCTGCTATTAGAGATACTTAATGTATTTGGTTGAACTGATTAGGATACTTAAACTGTTTTCAAGGCCCCTCAAATATTTCAGAAGCACTATTTACACACTTAAGAATGTATTCCAGTATTTCTAGGCTGTTCGTTAGAACAGGTCCCTTGGGCAACTCTCCAAGCCTGCTGAATCTAGTTTTGCACCTAGGAACATGGGCTAGAGTCAATATTGCCGTTGTAGTGTCTCCACCTTAGGCTCTTCCTGCAGCTACCCAATACTGTTGTGTTCCCAACTCAAGACTGATCAGGGCCTGGAGGAGGGATTAACATTTCTGTGCTTCTAGAAGGAGGACTCAATTGAGTAAAAGAGGCCTAGCAAACCTCCTTCAGCACTCCCCCAGCTCCCAGCCCAGCTGCCCTGGGGGTTCTGTGGTTCTCTTCTGGCTCACTCCCTACCTCTAATTAAAAGAAACCTATTTCATTTTCAAATTGCTGAAAGTGGAAAGCTTCTAAATTCCCATTAGATGCTTGAATGGCCTGAAAACCTCTGTGAGGTGATGGTTATCCAGCCTGGGCTCACACACCTCCAGTAACGGAGAGCACACCACCGTGAGATGATTCTTCATGTCTTTGACTAGCTCTGACGATCAAAACTGCTTCCCTATTGGTTCTGCCCTGTGGTGTTGCAGGAGTCGCATATGTTCAGAGACAGGTCCTAAATTGTGTGTGCGTGTGTGTATGTGTGTGTGTGAGAGAGAGAGAGGTGGGGGTGACCAGAACAGACACAGAGGGAACTGGAAGGGCCTATAGAGATCCTCTAGGTCTGTGGTTGACAGTTTTTGGCAAGATTAATTCAGGAGCAATAAACATATTTTGGGTTTCCCTGGTGGCTCAGGCGGTAAAGAATCCGCCTGCGATGCAGGAGACCTCCTTGCAAAGAGTTGGACGCAACTGAGTGACTGACACACATACACAAACATATTTAGGGGGCACATTTTTCCTATTCAAAGTGAAGTTGGGACTTGATGGTTGAGTAAATGTGCATTTGCACAGTCTCCCTAGGAGATACCACTGAAAAAAGAATCAAAATGAGATAAGAAAATGTCTTCTTTTTCAAACTAGGAACAGGCCACAGTCGCACAGCACAACCTTGGTATCTCCACAGGCAAAATAATTTAAACCAAAGTACAAAAACAAAGACACCAGGAAAAAAGGGCACAAGCTATCTGGCTCCTCCCACACCCTCCCCTACCCAATGACAAAAGGCAGTCCACTGTTTATTTTGTTTCCTTTGTTTTCTATCTGTTGCTCCAAGGGCTAGGTTTTCTCTTTTCTTCTTTTTTTTAATCTTCTAAATGGGAGCATAGGCAATTTACTTTTAGTTTCTACTAGTTATTTTTATGATGGTAAGCACCATGCTTAAGCCTCTAATTCTCAATTTTTCAATTTCAAAAGTGAAATGGTATCTCTGATACCCTCTGAGAGATAAGAAAAATTTCACACTTATTCTTTACCTCCTGATTTTTGTTGTCTAATTTTTGTCCCTATCTATTTTAGATTAATTATGATTGTTTTTTCATCACATAGCTTTTCTTCCAAGGACTGTACCTGACTGCCAAAGAGTCTCATTCATAAAAAGGCCCAGGCCTAGTTTTACAAGTGAATGGACTATTTCAAACTTTCAAGAAACAGATAATTCCTATGCTATTTAAATTACCCCAGGACGGAGGAGCCTGGTGGGCTGCAGTCCATGGGGTCGCTAAGAGTCGGACATGACTGGACGACTTCACTTTCATTTTTCCTTTCATGCATTGGAGAAGGAAATGGCAACCCACTCCAATGTTCTTGTCTGGAGAATCCCAGGGACGGGAGCCTGGTGGGCTGCCGTCTATGGGGTTGCACAGAGTCGGACACGACTGAAGCGACTTAGCAGCAGCAGCAGAGGAAGAGGAAGAAAGGAAATAGTGTTTTGAAATCATTTTTTCTATTTTTTAGAGGATACATAGATAAAAGTTTCTACTTAAAAATTCAGTGATATCATTATAAACAAAATGTGGTATATACCACAATGGAATATTAGCTTTAAAAAGGAAATTCTGACACCTGATACAAAAGGAAATTCTGACACCTATTACAGTGTCCATGAACCTTGAAGACATTATGGTATGTGAAGTAAGCCAGTAACAAAAGGACAAATACTGTATGAGTCCACTTCTATGAGTTACATAGAGTAGTTAATTTGAGAGACAGAAAGTAGAATGTTGGTTGCCAGGGGCTAGTGGGAGAGAGAATGAGGAGATGTATAGCTTTACAGAAAAAAAAATTAAACTATATCGAAGTATATAGTTTAAAAGCGCAACACCTTTCTCCTTCTACTCACCCATTTCTTTCCCTCTCCCTAGTGGAAACAATTCATATGGATGATCCAAAATTTACTCAGCTAGTCCTTACTGAGGATATTTAGGCTATATCTAGGTTTTTGCTTTGACAAACAACACTGTAATGAATACCTTGAAATAACTATTGCACAATATGTATATCTGTAGTATAGATCCCTGGATATAGACTGCTAGGTCAAAAGCTACATGCATTTTATTTAGATTTATTTATGAATTCATATAGTTCAAAACAGTTCAGCTGTTTAACATATTACACAGTGCAAAGCCCCCTCCCATCCTTTTCCCCAGCAACTTGGTTCCCTTCCTCAAAAGCAACCAATCTTATCATTTAAAATATATTCTGTAGTCATGTACAAGGGAAACAGTATATTTATATCTATAAATATATATATACGTATATATATGTAGTGGTTTTTCACACTTTAAACTTGGTATCTATTGCCAAATTGTCCTCCTGTTTACATATCATCAACAATGTTTGAGAATGCCCATTTCTGCATTCTCCCATGAACACAGCATATTATCAAACTTGACTTCTTTGCTAATCTGGCTGATGAAAAATGATATTTAATTTGTATTTACTTAATTTGTAATATTATGGGTAAAATGGATGGTTACTAAAGCTGAGAGACCAGCTAGCTTCTCCCTGCAGCCTCTTTCCCACAGCTCCCTTACCTTTCACCTCTATCCTCCAGCTCCAGTGAATGTGAGACACCCTGTTCTTTCACTCCTGCCTCTGGTCTGGCTGTGTTCCCTGTGAGCTGCTCCTAAGCCTCCCTGCAACCCCCGGGTCTGATGAAGTGTCCTTCGTCTGTGCTTCCTTGCATCACAGCACTGGTCACGCTACTTTCTGTTTATTTATATTTTCCTATCTGCCACCTCTACTGGATGGTGAGCACTAGGACTGGATTTTTTATCTCTCTACCTCTATTGTTTATCATCATTCTCCTCAATAAATATGAAGTGAATGGATGAATAGACAGCTGGCAGTTTCAAATGGAGGTCACTGGAATGCAGCTATTCTGTGTGACTGACTGAAAAGCAATCTACCCTCTCATTAAGAATGGAATATATGTGGAAGGTGGCACTTCAAATCAGTGGTGAAATGGTAGATTATTCAGTAAGTGGTGTTGGGCTAACTGCTTAATTACCGTGATTGGAGAAAATCAATTTATGTCTTTATCTTATACCCAAATAATTTCCAGGTGGATATGCTAGTATTAAATATAAACAGAAAGCATAAATAACTTGAAAGAAAGTGTGTACAAATGTTGATTCAACCTAGGGATGGGGAGGCCATTTCTAAGCATGATAACAAGACAGAAACCATGAAGAAAAAGATCAATAGATAGACTGCACTACAATTTTAAACTTTAGCATATGCAAAACTGAAAGGTTAATAATATATGGGAAAAGTTATTTTTTTAAAATGTGAATGACAAGTGGAAAGACCTATTAAAAATCCCTAAGAAGAATACAAACTTAGAAAATTACGCAAAGGTCAGGAATGAAATATACATGCTAATAAATACTTAGAGGAATATTCCATCTTAGTAGTAATCAACAAAGGGTGAACTAATACAACATTTTCACCTAACAAATTAGCAAAGATGATAATTTTCAGTGTTTACAACTATAAGGAAAAATAACACTCTCATTTCCTGGGAGTGTAAATTGGTGCACTCTTTCTGGAGGGCAATTTACTAGTATGCATTATAAGCCTCTCCTTTTGATCTAGATCACTTTTAGAAATCTTATCAAAAGGAAATAATCAGAAATATAGACAAGGACTCAGCTACAAGGATATTACAATGACATATTTATAGCAGTGAGAAATTGAAAGCAATCAAAATGTCCAACAATAGAATAGAATAAATAAATCAGGGCACATTCACAGGCTAGAATGCAGGCATTAAAATCATCATATTGAAGACTAAGGACAAACTGAAATGCTTATATTGTATTGTTAGGTAAAAGAAAAAAAAAGTAGTTTGAATAGAATGGTACGAGTTTGATTTTTTACAATATGTGTGTCTATGTGTGTGTGTAGAAAAAGCCTGGAAGGAAGATACTGACTGACCTGAACAGTCCTTGTACATGGGCCACCCTGTCCCCAAGAGGGCACTTTGGTAAACTCCAGTGGCTTTTGCTTTTACACTGTAGACCAAAGAGCTCTGGCTCCCACTGTGGGACCTGTGGAAAGAAGCTAAGTGGCTCCAAAAGTTACTGTAGACAAAATGAAGGCGTGGTTGCAGCCATACCTGAGAGTGTCATAGTCTTAGGCCCCTAGGTAATGATACTAACATTTATCGTACATTTTATGTGTATTTTCATTTAATGTACCTAACATCCCAAGAGATACCTCTAAGACAAGTATTAACAGTCCCACGCCACTGATGAGGAAACTGAAGCCCAGAAAGAGTCAATGACTTATCCAAGTCACAAAAATAGGAAGTGGATAGATGAACTGGGCTTCAAATCCAGTTAGATGTCCTTGTCTTTGGCTCCTGAGGCAAAAAGACATGATAATGAGTGAATGAAGAATAGTAAGGAAATTAATGAAGTTGCTTCTGGAATTGGATTCCTTCGGGAACAGTACCCCATGGCTTTTGCACACAAAATTGCCCAGAGCAATCACTGTCCTTAGTGACTGCGGTCACTGTTACAAAATGGGACAGACTGCAAGTCCCTCTGTCCTGCCAGATCCCACAGTGAAGGCCTCTTGTTTTTTGTGCTCTGGGCCTGGGTGGGATCTGGCCTGGGTTTACTCTTCCCTGTCCTTCCAGAAGAAGACAAATCCAGTGGAGGATGCTGGGACAGACCCAGTAAGATCTTAAGGGTTCCCAAGACAGAAATAGTTATTTCTTTAAGGACAAGCCTGTAAAATGGGACTCTGCTGATCTGTTTGGTGCCTTCTGCCAAAGAATTCCGTGGGCGGCACCAGCCCCTCCCCCACCACTCCCAGCAAGGCCCGCATTATCCAGATGGCGCCCTCTTCACCAACCTAAGCCCTCTTTTCCACGCAGGGCCTCTGCCCCACCCATGCCCTCTTCCTTGGCCAGTGCACCCTTCCTCCCCCATTTCTACCCAGCCCCTCCCTACTTTATCTGCAGATATCTTCCCTAGCCAGGTGTCACGCCCTAGGCCTTCCTCCAAAAGCCAGGAATCCTTTTTTCATCTTATACCAATTATACCCTATATCAACCAGGCCCCTAGTCCTAGTCACCAGCCTGTTCCTCCTTTCTCACGTCCCAAATGCTGCTCCTCAGTCTACATACCCTTGGAGCCAGCCCCACTGCCCCCTCCAGGTAGTCCCATTTCCCCACATTATGCAGCCTGCTCCAGTACATAACCCATCCCCTATCAGAAGCCCATAACCTGCCTGTGCTTCAAAATCAGCCAGACCCTCCTCATCCAGGCTCTCTTTGTCCATTGATGCCTTCCACCCCAGCTACCTGTGCCTGCTTCCCTGGCCAAGTCTAGCTCTCCAGCCTGGTTTCCTTCTCCTACTAGGCAGGCCTCCACTATACCCACCTAGATCTTCTCCCCAGCCGAGTCACATTCCCAACCAGTATCCCCTTTTGCAGCAACCCTACCCAGGCCCTTGCCCCAGAGTGTTACTGCTCCCTTCTCTGAGCCTGTACCCAGGCTCCCTGACCCAATGCGGTTTTCCTTTCCCAGTTTTCCATATCCCCTTGCCTAGCCAGGACCCTTTTCTCACCCAGACCCTCTTCTTCAGCCTATGCCTCCTTCTTTGGATTTGCCCCTTTCTAAACCAGTCATCTTATTATCCTGTGCCCAACTCTCCAGCCTCTAACCACTTACCTGGAAGTTTTCCCACTCTGTGCCTCAGCCCGGCCTCTGTATCATCCTATGGCCCCAGCCTCCCCTCCCCAGACAGGGCTCAATCCAGTCCATCTTCTTCCCCATGTAGGACCTTTCTGCTCATAGGACCCTCACCCAGCCAGGCTCCTCCCCAAATCTGCGACCCTGTTGACAGGCTCCTTAGCCAGGCTACTCTTCCCCAGCCAAGGCCCCTTTTCAAACCTTTGTCCCCTTGCCCTCATGGGACCCCTACCCCAGAAGGGGCCTCCTTCCAACATCCAGGTCCCTGTGCCTGTCCTTTCCCTTTTCAGCTGGATCACTTTTCTAAGGAGTTCCCCTTCACTGGCCTTTCATAGCCAGTGCCTCCTTCCCCAGGCAGGCATCCCCCTCTCTCAGCTCTCCATCACCAGTGAAGTCCCTCCCTAAACATGTGACCTTTCCCTGCCACGAACCCTTCACCCACACATGCCCCCAGCTGGCAACTCTTTCCCATCTGGATCCCTCCCGCCAGCCAGGCTCTCTTCACACCAGAACCTACAGCCTCTCTCCAAATTGAAGCTCATTTTCCCAGGCTGGCCTCCTTCCCAGGAAGGCCCTCTTCCTCAACTGTTGTACCCCTTCCTCAGCCAAACCCCTTCCCTAGCTTATTCCCTCTCCTCAGCCAGATCTTCCCCCCATCCCCAGCCTGTGCCCTGCACCCTCAGCTAGATCCTTTTCCTCAACCATGTGCCTCCCTCAGCCAGGACCTGTCAGGATACACACCCTTGTTCCCAGGCAGAATCCCTGCCTAGCAGGCTCTCCCCGCCTGCCAAGCCCTCTCTCCCAGCCAGGTCCATCAACCCGACTATATTGCATGCCCAGCCTGCGTCGATCTCAGCATTCAAGCCTCTCACTACCCTCTCATTCCCTAGGCAGATGTCCCCTCCCCTCCAGGCGTGACTCCCTTGCCAGAACCCGTCCCCAGGCAGGCCAGCTTTCCCTGCCAGGATATTCTCACCTCCTAATTCCCCATCCCGGCTAGTCTCCTACCCTCAGCTTGTGCCAACCTATCAAGTCTGTGCTCCTTTTCTAAGACAGGCCTCTTTCCCCAGATTCACTCTGTTCCCCAGCTTAAGCCTACTTTCCTAGCCAGACCTTCCCTGGTCAGGTGCCAGTTCCGTCTTTCCCCCCTTTATCAGTCAAGTATTCCTTTCTTATCTTTTGCCCCCTAACTCAACTAGGCCTCTTTCCCTTGATCAGCCATGTCTCCTTCCCTAACCAGCCCCACCCCATTATCCCCTTCCTAGCCTGGCCTCCCTCTTCACCCTGTGCCAGGTTCCCTTAACTAGCCATCTCCCCTTCTTCTGCCTGTTCCCCTTTCCCCTGCCATGTCCCACTCATCCTCCTAGACTGACCCCTTCCCCAGTTTTCACCCTCCTTCCCAGCCAGGCCCCCTTCTACAGATTATGCCTCCCTTCCAGGCCTATTCTCTCTCCAGCCAGCATTCTCACCCCTATAAAAGGCTCTCTTCTCACAATGCATCCAAATACCTAGTTTTCTCGGGGACTTCCTCTTCTCAGCCAGCTGTCTATATGAAAATGTAACTGATGCACACATTTACACAGTGAGCAATCTGGTAGGATTCCATATTTGTATTTTGAGAAAAGGACCCCTGACCCTTAGGAAAAAAAGCAGTGGTACTTTCCCTCTTGCAACTAGTCCTGGACTGGCAAGTTTTGGAAAGTGGGAGTTCTTTTTCATGCATAGCAATGAGGATACCCTTAACTGAAGCCATTTCATGTTTTCACTGAGTGAAACATCAACTCAGGATAGCCTCAACCATCTTGTTACTCCCTAAATCCTTCTCTGGAAAGCGTTCCACTCCAGGCTACCACCAAGACTGAAGGCCCATTCCTCTTCCCCAAAGCCTCACCTTTTACTGTGTCCTCCCCCTTCACTCCTACTCCCTAACCCTCCAGGCTTCCTTTGCTTAAGTAGATTCTGGGATACAAGCTCTATACGAACTAAGCCAGCTATACAAAAATAGAGAACTAGGTATTTTTAAACTGCTTTTATTCTTTAAACACATCACATACATTTTCTGATGTTATGTATTTTATTTTAGAAATTTGCTGTGTACAAACAATTCTTGAATGTAAGTAATCTCACTGAAATACAGGATCTAAAGGTTATTTTTAAATTTATTGCAAATCATTTCATTTTTACTATTTTTTTGGCAAATTCAAGATAACAACATGTCTCAAATATCAACAAAGGTATATTGCTCACTTTTTTTTTTTTGCTTCATAACAGTTGCAGATATAACAAGAATCAACTACTTTAATATTTTTAAAATCTTTTAAAATACTTGTTATTTCTAAGAATTAAGGAAAATTACTAAGTTCAGATTTTTCACATTTCATACCGGTTGTAGATAGAACAAAATAGATCAACTACTTGAATAAAGTTATATCGTCTTATGTCTGAGAATAAAGGAAACTTACTAGTTCAGATCTCACCCCTCACAGGAAGTTAAGCTACCTATCAGTTTGTCTATTTTTACTTCACACCAATTGCAGATATAATAAAATGGATCAACTACTTGAATAAAGTCACATCCTTTCCTGTCATTAATAAAGGAAATTAAATTGAGATCTTTCACATCTTAGAGCACTTATCAGTTTAGGTAAATCTATTTTCTATACTTAATGGTTACATTTAACTTCTAAATTTAACAAATGCTATTATTTAGAATTCAGCAAACATCTAAACTACAATTAATTTGCAACCACACAAGGTTTTATGAAAAAGCAAAATACTAGAGGAGGTCTTGTTTGTAACTTGAGACATCTCCTGAGTAGCCCAGGTAAAGGGAAAAGCAACCCCCTCCAACAGCCCACAGTACATTTTTCCCCAAAGAACTAAGCAAAAGTCATTCTCAAAACAAATCATTTTGATCACATCAGCTCCTTTAAGTAATTAATATATTCACAGGACAACGGGAAGATTCTGAGCTAAACTGATTCCCCCCGACCAAGGTGAAGACTGCATCAAACCAAGCTGCCATTTTTCGAACCCCACAGTTATTTGCAACAAGACCAGTCCTCACGGTGGGGGCTGGGGAGAGAGACCCTTCAGGGCAAGAAGTGGTGAAAACTTGGCAAACTCACTCCCCTTAGAGAGGACTATACAGATCTCTTAAGCAACTCGGGGAAGATGGTAGGGGATAGAAGAGCGAGGGGGGTAGGTAGGGGGTGGAGGGCAGAGAGGGAGGGGGTGAGCTCTAAGTAAAATGAAGAAAAAAAAAAAAAAAAAAACAAGAAAACCGAAGGAAAAAAGAAAACAGAGCCTACTGAGGAGACGCGGTAGCGGCGGCTTCAGCTCTGGTGGCAAGGGCCACAGTGATGGCAAAGGCAGGCCTAGAAGAGACGAGGGGGTGCGCCCCCAGCGGCGCCGGCCTCCTGCGGCTTCACGGAGTTGTAGTGCACCCCTAAGTTGCAGGAGTAGCACACGTAGACCAGGATTAGCGGTTTCCTGGTGTACTCCTCTCCAATGACGACGGCTGGAAAGTCGGCCTGGATCACCTCGATGGGGGTCTGCAGGACGTGTGACAGGGCCCTCAGCTCCAGCTGGCCTCCCCACGATGCACTGCCCAGGATGTCGTCGCAGTAGCTCAAGAAGTAGTCGCGGCTGTAGGCGTCACCGGGTTCGAGGTCACTGAAGAAAGGCAAGAAATCATCGACGTGCTTCCGCATGTACTCGGCGGTGCGTCTCCGCAGGCTCTCCACAGTCACGGAGAACACCAGTTGGTCTTGGATGGCACGATACATGCAGTGGCTATCGGTCGGCATATCCTTCATCTCTAGATGCTTGGCCCCCAGGATGGCGCTGAGCTTCTCTTCCTCGTCTTGGCGGAAGCTGGTCAGATACTCCATGTCAACCTCCACAATCCTCTCCTGGCGTGCTCTCTCGAGGGCTGCCCTTCTTTCGCGCTTTCTCTGTGCCCTGGAGAAGCGCGGAGGCTGGTTCTCGAGATCCATCTTGGCTAGACTTTCAGTGACAGAATCAATGTTGCTGCTATCAGGGAAACCTTGGAACTTCTCCAGCTCCTGCTGGTGCTTCTGCTCCATCTCGGCCTCAAGGCGGGCCACGTCGAGATTCAACTGCTTTCTTTTCTTCTTGTCGCTCTTGGGGACCGAACTCTTCATGAGCTGAATGTGGGCCTGTAGCTCTTTCTTCTCGCGGTAGTGGCGTCGTAACATCCGCTGTTGTTCACTCTGTAAATCTTCCATGATCTTTAATGGCAGGCGAGAAGTTTGGTAGCAGCTTAAGTACTACTACCGTTTACGTCAACAGTCCAACCGCCAACCTAGCTAGAGTTCTTCAACCTCCGGTGGCCACTGCACTCTGCTCTCATCGAGCGCTGGTAGCGCTCACCCTATTCACGGTCCTCTCTGCCATTGGCCAACGTCTCTCCATGGTTACGCCCCCTGACCACGTCTGGCGCTACGATTGGCTGTTGGGAGACCCTTCATATGCCCCCATTAGACCCCATAGCAACGGGTGCTTCCGTTTTGACCTGGGTTCTAATTCCCGCCTTAAAGTCCCACCTTTGTACTGTTATGTGTGACTATTGAACTTGTGGAGAGTTTTCACAGACTCTTAACTGCCTACTTCACATCCTAGCCTGAACACAAGGCAGACACTGGTCATGCTTGAGAATCACATGACAAATATTGTTAGCTGAGTGTGCTCTGACACTGGACTTCCCATTGCTCCTTGTGTTCTGGAGGCAACTTGTCTCTCTCCAGTTCTTTCGTTCCCTTGACTGATGAACACTTAATTTTGTGTGTCAGAACAAAGACATTTCCTTATGGTCCTGGGAACACAGAGTCCTTTCAGTTTACGCCTCAAATCCACCCTGTCCCATCTCAGTGTGAGAAACCAACAGCCACCCTCATTCACTCATTCAGTACAGTTAAGCAGACTTCCGCTTGTGCCAACAGAATGCACCCATCCTAAATTCCCCTTCTCCTCAGTTCCAAGCTTCCAAAATGGGCTCCTTAGGATGCCCACAAAGCACAATTGGCATTTGTCAAGCCATTTACTGACGATTATTCTGAATCTCTAAAAGTTCTAAAAAATAAAATGAAATTAAACCCTTAAACTGTTCAAATATACTCCCATCCTGCCCTACTCTGCTCACCTGTATCTTGAATTCCCAAACCAAAAGGCTCCTGAGACAACTTCCTCCTTGTTGCAAAGGAGAGAAGTGGACATTTGTCCAAGTTGTTACATGTATCAAAAACTTCAGTCCTTTTTATTGCTAAGTAGTATTCCATGGCACGTATACATTGTTTCAGCTTTGGGTTGTTACAACCCTTGCTATAAACATCCATATATAGATATTTTTTGTGAGTACAAGTCTTCATTTCTTTGGGGAAAATACCCAGGAGTGCAATTTCTGAGTCATATTACAAGTGTATGTTCAGTTTTTTAAGAAGCTATTTTCCAGAGCGGCTATACCATTGTGCATTCTCACCAGCAGTGTATACAGGATCCAGTTTCTCTGCATCCTCACCAGCATTTGATGTTGTCTTAATTTTTTTTTAATTTTAGTCATTCTGATATATGTGTAGTGACATCTCAGTGTGGTTTTAATTTGTGTTTCCCTGGTGGCTAGTCATGTTCATCTTTTCATGTATCCATTTGCCATCTGTGCCATATCCTCTTGGGTTAAATCTTTGTTATTTGCCCATTTTATAACTGAACTGTTTTGTGTGTTTTTTTTTTTGACATTGAGTTTTGAAAGTTTTTTCTATATTTTAGATACTTGTTCTTTGTTGGATATGTGCCTTTCAAGTATTTTCTCCCACATTGTAACTTGTCTTTTTATCTCTTGGTGTTTCTCAGGCAAAAGTTTCCAATTTTGATAAAGTTCAACTTACCAATTTTTTCCTCCATAAGTCATGGTTTTGATGTCAAGAACTCTTTGATCCCAAATAAACCTAGATCCCAAATAATTTGTCCTGTTTTTTACTAAAAGTTTTACAACTTTAGGTTTTAGATTGAAATCTAGGGTCTCTTTTGTGTTTATTTTCATGTAAAGTTTGAGGTTTAAGCCAAGGTTCATTCTTTTACCTGTGGTTGTCCAATTGCTCCAGCATCATTTGCTGGAAAGTCTATGCTTCCTCCATTGAACTGGTTTTGCATTTTTGTAGAAAACCAGTTAACCATATTTTTGTACATCTATTTCTGCATTCTCTATTCTGTTCCATTGATCAATGTGTCTATCCCTCCTCCAACACTATACGGTATTGATTACTACGGAATAAGTCTTGAATATAGTTAGACCCTTTCCTTCAACTTTATTCTTTTTCAAAATTGTTTTAGCTATTCTAAATCCTTTGTGTTTGCATATACATTTTAGAATAATATTGTCTATATCTACAAAAAATCTTGCTAGGATTTCCATAGGAATCATGTTAGAGCCATATATCATTTTGAGGAGAAATGACATCTTTACTATGTTTAGTTTTCCAATCTATGAACACCTGGGTATGTATGTGTATCTCCATTTATTTAAATTTCATTTATTTTCATGAATATTTTATAATTTTCAACATTTATGTCCTGTACATATTTTGTTAGATTTACACTAAGCATTTCATTTTTTGAGTGACTGTAAATGGTGCTGTATTTTAATTTTGGTGTTCACATGTGCATTGCTAGTATGTAGAAATACAGTTGACTTTTATATGTTCATCTTGTATTCTATGACCTTGTTCAACTGACTTACAGTTTCTAGGTGGGTTTTTTTTGGGGGGTGCATAGATTCTTTGGAATTATCTTTGTAGAGGATCATGTCATCTGTGAATAAGGACAGTTTTATTTCTTTTTTTTCAATCTATATCCTTTCATTTCCCCTTTTGCCTTATTGTTGCACTCTTTATAACTTCTAGCACTATATTGAATGAGAGTGGTGAGTGTAGGCAGACTAGCTTTGTTCTGGATCTTGGGCAAAGCATCTCATCTCTCCACATTATGTATGTTATTAGTGGTAGGGTTTTTGCTTTTGTTTCGGTAGATGATCTTTATCAACTTGAGGAAATTACCCTCTGTTTCTATTCTTCTGAGAGTTTTTAAAAATATGAATGGGCATTGAATTTTGCCAAATGTTTTTTCTGCATCAATTGAACTGTTTGTGTGATTTTTCTTCTTTAGTCTGGTAACATGGTGGATTACACTGATGGATTGTCAAGTACTGAACCAGTCCTGAATTCCGGGAATAAACTCAACTTGGTCATGGTTTATAATTCTTTATATACATTGCTTAATTTTATTTGCTAATATTTTATTAAAGATTTAAAAACCTACCTTCATGAGAGAGATTTGCCTGTAGTTTTCTTGTTTAGTACTGTTTTGTTTAGTTTTGCTATTAGGGTAGTATTAGCTTCATAAAATGAATTTTAAAGTGTTCCCCCCTCTTCTGTTTTTCTAGAAGAGATTATGTAGCCTCAGTGTTAATTCTTTCAGTGTTTGGTAGGATTTTTCAGTGGAAACATCTGGGCCGAAAAATTACTGTTGGGGAAGCATTAAAATTACAAAATTATTTTCCTTAATAGTGGTGAGGCTAATCAAATTATGTATTTCATATTGGGTGGATTTTGATAGTTTGTGTTTTTTGGAGGCATTGGTCTGTTTCATCTAAGTAATCAAATTTATGTGTGTAGAGTTGGTTTCTTTGTATTCCATTATTATGGTTTGATGTGTGTAGGATCTGTAGTGCTTTTCCCTGCTTTATTCCTGATGTTAGTAAATGTATGTCTTCCCTCTTACATTATTTGTTCTTTGTCAGTCTTTTTAGATATTTGTCAATTTTATTCTCTTTTGAAAGAACCTGCTCAGAGTTTCACTGATTTCCCCTATTGCTTTTCTGTTTTCAATTTCACTTATTTCTGCTCTCAGTTTTTCTTCTCTCTGCTTGCTTTGGGTGTAGGTCACTGTTCTTTTTAGGTGGGAGCTTAGATAATTCATTTCAGGCTTTTCCTCTTTTTCTAATGTATATACATTTAGTGCCATAAATCTCCTTCTCACTACTGCTTTAACTGTATCTCACAAGTTTTGATATATTGATAAAAGCCTATGCTGCTAAGTCGCTTCAGTCATGTCCGACTCTGTGTGACCCCATGGACGGAAGCCCACCAGGCTCCCCTGTCCCTGGGATTCTCCAGGCAAGAACACTGGAGTGGGTTGCCATTTCCTTCTCCAATGCATGGAAGTGAAAAGTGAAAGTGAAGTCGCTCAGTTGTGTCCGACTCTTAGCAACCCCATGGACTGCAGCCTACCAGGCTCCTCCATCCATGGGGTTTTCCAGGCAAGAGTACTGGAGTGCATTGCCATTGCCTACTCTGTTTTAACCTTGGGGGATTGTTTATGGCCCAGAATATGTCCTATCTTGACATATATTCAAAGGGCACTTGAAAATAATGTATTTTCTGTTATGGTTGGATGATGTGTTCTATACATGTTGTTTAGATTCCATTGATAGTATTGTTGACTTCTATATCCTTCCTGATTTTCTGTTAAATTCAGAGGTGTTTTGAAGTCTCTAATTGTAATTCTAGTTTTTCTATTTTTCCTTTCATTTTTATCAAGATTTGCTTCACATATTTTGCACCTTTGTTGTAAATCTTACACATTTAGGATTGTTTTTTTTTTTTTTTCGTGAATTCACCCTTTTATCATTAGGTAATGCTTCCTCTGTCTCCAGTAATTTTCTTTGCTCTAAAATCTTTATTTGATATTAATGTAACCATTCTTTATTAATGTTTGCATGATATATATTTTTCTATCCCTTTACTTTCAACTTTCCAATATCATTATATTTGAAGTGACCTTTTTGTAAATAGCATGTAGTTAGGTCATGTTTTTTAATCTACTCTGTCACTCTTTATCTTTTAACTGGTGTATATAGATCACTTACATTTAAGGGAATTATTGACATGTTAGGGCTTAAGTCTGACACTAACTTTTTGTTTTCTGTTTGTTCTGTGCTTCTTTGTTTTATTTTCTTCCCTTCCTTTGGATTACTCAAACATTTTTTAGAATTCAATTTTGATTTATCTACAGGTATACCTCATAGATAGTGCAGGTTTCATTCCAGATCACCACAATAAAGTGAATACTGCAATAAAGTGAGTGACACCAATTTTTTGGTTTCTTAGTGCATATAAAAGTTATGCTTACACTATACTGTAGTCTATAGCATAATGTCTGAAAAAACAATGTATGTACATTACTTTTAAAAATACTTCAGTGGTAAAAAATGCTTACCATCATCTGAGCCTTCGTCAAGGTATAATCTTTCTGTAATAATATCAAAGATTACTGATTACAGATCACCATAACAAATATAATAATAATGAAAAGTTTGAAATATTATAATAATTAACAAGCTGTGATACAGAGACATGGAGTGAGCAAATGCTGTTGGAAAAATGGGGCCAATATACTTGCTGAATGCAAGGTGGCCACAAACCTTCAATTTGTAAAAAATACTGTATCTGTAAAGTGCAATAAAATGAGGTATGCATGTATAGTGTTTCTGAGTGTATCTCTTTGTATAACTTCTTTAGTGGTTGCTCTAGGTACATTTATAGTGTGTGTATCTGTGTGCACACATATATGTGTATTACCAAAATCTATGATTTTGTCATACCTTTACCCTCACCCATTTATAATACAACTGTCTTGTGTCCTCTATATACACTGAAAACCATATTAGTTTTCTAATTTTTGCCTCAATCTTCAAACATAATCGACAACTCAAGGGGAGAAGGAGAGTCCATTTTGTTTACCAAACTTTTGCTTATCATGTTTTTTTTTTTTTTTCCTTCCTGATTTTCCAGAATTTCTTCCTTTATCTTTACAGTTCAGAGAACATCAGTCAGTCATTCTCTCAGGTAGGTCTCTTTGAAAAAATTCTCTTGGTTTTCCTTCATCTGAGAATGTCCTGATTTCCCCTTTATTCATTTCTTAGGGGTATTTTCTCTGGAGGTAGGTGAATTCACAATTCTTTTCTTTCAATACTTGAAAAATGTCATGTCATTTTTTGTTGACCTTTATGGTTTCTGATGATAAATTTATTGTTTTTTGAATTATTTTCCATTATAGTTAGGATGATAGGATGTTGTTTCTCTCTCTGCTTTCAACATTTTTAATTTGTCTTTGTTGTATTTCAGTAGCTAAGTTGCACCTGACTGTGACCCCTTGGATGGCAGCACACCAGGCTCCTTTGTCCTCAACTATCTCCCAGAGTTTGCTCAAATTCATGTCCACTGAGTCGGGGATGCTATCTAACCATCTCATCTTCTGCTGGCTTCTTCTTTTGCCTTCAATCTCTCCTAGCATCAGGGTCTTTTCCAATGAGTTGGTTCTTCACATCAGGTGCTCAAAGTATTGGAGCTTAGGCTTCAGCAACAGCACTTCCAGTGAATATTCAGGGTTGGTTTCCTTTAAGATTGACTGGTTTGATCTCCTCACAGTCCAAGGGATGCTCAAGAGTCTTCTCCAGCACCATAGTTCAAAAGCATCAATTCTTTGGCACTCAGCCTTCTTTATGGTCCAATTCTCACATCCGTACATGACTACTGGAAAAACCATAGCTTTGATTATATGGACCTTTGTTGGCAAAGTGATATCTCTACTTTTTAACATGCTGTCTAGGTTCGTCACAGCCTTCCTTTCAAGGAGCAAGCACCTTTCAATTTCATGGCTGCAGTCACAGTCCACAGTGATTTTGTAGCCCAAGAAAATAAAGTCTGTCACTGTTTCCACTTATTCCCCTTCTATTTGCCATGAAGTGATGGGACTGGATGCCATGATCTTAGTTTTTTGAATGTTGAATTTCAAGCAGCTTTTTCACTCTCCTCTTCCACCTTCATCCAGAGGCTCTTTAGTTCCTCTTCACTTTCTGCCATTAGAGTGGTATCATCTACGTAACTGAGATTGTTGATATTTGTCCTGGCAATCTTGATTCCAGCTTGTGATTCATCCAGCCTGGTATTTCTCATGATGTACAAAGCATATAAGTTGAATAAACAGAGTGACAATATACAGCCTTGTCATACTCTTTCCCCAATTTTGAATCAGTTAGTTGTTCCATGTCCGGTTTTAACTGTTGCTTCTTGACCCACATACAAGTTTCTCAGGAGACAGGTAAGGTGGTTTGGTACTTCCATTTCTAAGAATTTCTCACAGTTTGTTGTGGTCCACACAGTAAAAGGCTTTTGAAGTAATCAATGAAGCAGAGTAGATATTTTTCTGGAACTCACTTGCCTTCTCCATGATCCTGTGAATGTTGATAATTTGAGCTCTGGTTCCTATGCCTTTAAAATATATATATATATATATATATTTAATTGAAGGATAATTGCTTTATAGACTTTTGTTGTTTTCTGTCAAACCTCAACATGAATCAGCCATAAGTATACATATATCCCCTCCCTTTTGAGCCTCCCTCCCATCTGCCTCCCCATCCCACCCCTCTAGGTTGATACAGAGCCCCTGTTTGAGTTTCCTGAGCCATACAGAAAATCCCTGTTGGCTATCTAGTTTATATATGGTAATGTAAGTTTCCATGTTACTCTTTCCATACATCTCACCCTCTCCTCCCCTCTCCCCATGTCCATAAGTCTATTCTCTGTGTCTGTTTCTCCATTGCTGCCCTGTAAATAAATTCTTCAGTACCATTTTTCTAGATTCCATATATGTGCATTAGAATACTATATTTATCTTTCTCTTTGACTCACTTCACTCTGTATAATAGGCTCTAGGTTCATCCACCTTGTTAGAACTGACTCAAATGCATTCCTTTTTATGGCTGAGTAATATTCCATTGTGTATATGTACCACAACTTCTTTATCCATTCATCTGTCAATGGACATCTAGTTTGCTTCCATGTTCTAGCTATTGTAAATAGCGATGCAATGAACAATGGGATACATGGTCTTTTTCAATTTTGGTTTCCTCAGAGTATATGCCTATGAGTGGGATTGCTGGGTCATATGATGGTTTTATTTCTAGTTTTTTAAGGAATCTCCATACCGTCTTCCATAGTGACTGCATCAATTTACATTCCCACCAACAGCACAAGAGTGTTCCCTTTTCTCCACACCCTCTCCAGCATTTATTGTTTGTAGACTTTTTGATGAGGGCCATTCTCACTGGTGTGAGGTCAGAAACTACCACTGTAGTTTTGATTTGCATCTCCCCAACAGTGAGCGACGTTGAGCATCTTTTCATGTGTTTGTTAGTCATCTGTATGTCTTCTTTGGAGAAATGTCTGTTTAAGTCTTTTCCCCACTTTTTGATTGGGTTGTTTGTTTTTCTGGTATTGACTTGTATGAGCTGTTTGTATATTTTGGAAATGAATCCTTTGTCAGTTGTTTCATTTGCTATTATTTTCTCCTGTTCTGTGGACTGTCTTTTCACCTTGCTTATAGTTTCCTTTGCTGTGCAAAAAGTTTTCAGTTTAATCAGGTCCCACTTGTTTACTTTTGTTTTCATTTCCATTACTCTAAGAGGTGGGTCATAGAGGATCTTGGTTTGATTTATGTCATTGAGTGTTCTACCTATGTTTTCCTCTAAGAGTTTATAGTTTCTGGTCTTACATTTAGATCTTTAATCCATTTTGAGTTTGTCTTTGTGTATGGTGTTAGGAAGTCTTCTAATTTCATTCTTCTACATGTAGCTGTCCCATTTTCCCAGCAACATTTATTGAAGAGGCTGTCTTTGCCTCATTGTATGTTCTTACTTCCTTTGTGAAAAGTAAGGTATCCATAGGTGCATGGGTTTATTTCTGGGCTTTCTATCTTGTTCCATTGATCTTTATTTCTGTTTTTGCGCCAGTACCATACTGTCTTAATGACTGTAGCTTTGTAGTATAACCTGAGGTCAGGAAGGTTGATTCCTCCAGCTCCATTCTTCTTTCTCAAGACTGCTTTGGCTATTCAGGGTCTTTTGTGTTTCCATATGAATTGTGAAATTTTTTGTTCTAGTTCTGTGAAAAATGCCATTGGTAATTTGATAGGGATTGCATTGAATCTGTAGATTGCTTTTGGTAGTATAGTCATTTTCACAATATTGATTCTTCCTACCCAGGAACATGGAATATCTCTCCATCTGTTTATGTCATCTTTGATTTCTTTCATTTGTGTCTTATAATTTTCTGTGTACAGTTCTTTTGTCTCCTTAGGTAAGTTTATTCCTAGATACTTAATTCTTTTTGCTGCAATGGTAAATAGGATTGAGTCCTTAATTTCTCTTTCTGATTTTTCATTGTTAGTATATAGAAATGTGAGTGATTTCTGTGTATCGATTTTGTATCCTGAAACTTTGCTAAATTCACTGATTAGCTCTAGTAATTTTCTGATACTATCTTTAGGGTTTTCTATGTACAGCATCATGTCATCTGCAACAGTGAGAGCTTTACTTCTTCTTTTCCAATCTGGATTCCTTTTATTTCTTTTTCTTCTCTGATTGCTGTAGCTAGGACTTCCAGAACTATGTTGAATAATAGTGGGGAATGTGGACACCATTGTCTTGTTCCTGATCTTAGGGGGAATGCTTTCAGTGTTTCACCATTGAGTGTTTGCTGTAGGCTTATCATATATGGCCTTTACTATGTTGAGGTAAGTTCCTTCTGTGCCCATTTTTTGAAGAGTTTTAATCATAAATGGGTGCTGAATTTTGTCAAAGGCTCTTTCTGCCTCTATTGAGATTATCATATGGTTTTTGTCTTTCACTTTGTTAATATGGTGTATCACATTGATTGAGTTGCATCCCTTACATCCCTGGAATAAACCCAACTTGATCATGGTGTATGAGCTTTTTGATGTGTTGCTGAATTCCTCTGCCTTTTTGAAACCCAGCGTGTACATCTGGAAGTTCTTGGTTCACACACTACTGAAGCCTGGCTTGAAGGATTTTGAGCATAACCTTGCTAGCATGTAGCTTGAACATTTTTTGTCATTGTCCTTTCTTGATATTGGAATGAAAACTGACCTTTTCTAGTCCTGTGGCCACTGGTGAGTTTTCCGAATTTGCTGACATATGAGTGCAGCACTTTCACAGCATCATCTTTTAGGATTTGAAATAACTCAGCTTAATTCTATCCCCTCTGCTAGCTTTGTTCATACTGTTGCTTCCTAAGGCCTACTTGACTTCACACTCTATCATGTCTGGCTCTAAGTGAGTGACCATACCATCTTGGTTATCCAGGTCATTAAGAACCTTTTAGCAATGGCAACCCACTCCAGTACTCTTGCCTGGAGAATCCCATGGATGGAGGAGCCTGGAAGGCTGCAGTCCATGGGGTCACTAAGAGTCAGACATGACTAAGCGACTTCACTTTCACTTTTCACTTTCATGCATTGGAGAAGGAAATGGCAACCCACTCCAATGTTCTTGTCTGGAGAATCCCAGGGACAGAGGAGCCTGGTGGGCTGCCGTCTATGGGGTCGCACAGAGTCTGACACAACTGAAGTGACTTATCAGCAGCAGCAACATAGTTTTACTGTGGTTTCTTGACACCTCTTCTTAATCTTTTCTGCTTCTGTTAGGTCCTTACCATTTCTGTCCTTTATCGTGACCATCCTTGATGAAATGTTCCCTTGATATCTCCAGTTTTCTTGAAGAGACCTCTAGTCTTTCCCATTCTATTGTTTTCCTCTATTTCTTTGCATTGTTCATTTAAGAAGGCCTTCTTATCTCTCCTTGCTATTCTCTGGAACTCTGCATCCAGTTGGGTATATCTTTCCCTTTTTCCCTTGCCTTTCTCTTCTCTTCTTTCCTCGGTATTTGTAAAGCCTTCTCTGACAATCACTCTTTGCCTTCTTGCAGTCCTTTTTCTTGGGGATGGTCTTGGTTACTGCCTCCTGTACAATGTTATGGACCTCTGTCCATAGTTCTTTAGGCACTCTGTCTACCAGATTGAATACCTTGAATCTATTCACCACTGCCACTGTATAATTATAAGGGATTTGATTTAGGTCATACCTGAATGGCATAGTGGTTTTCCCTACCTTTTTCAATTTAAGCCTGAATTTTGCAATAAGGAGCTTATGATCTGAGCCACAGTCAGCTCCAGGTCTTGTTTTAGCTGACTGTATAGAGTTTCTCCATCTTTGGCTGCAAAGAATATAATCAATCTGATTTCAATATTGGCCATCTGGTGATGTCCATGTGTAGAGTCACTCATCTCTGCTGTTGTTGAACAGAATGTTTGCTATGACCAGTGTGTTCTCTTAACAAAACTCTGTTAGCCACTTTTTCTGCTTCATTTTGTACTCCAAGGCCAACCTTGCCTGTCATTCTGGGTATCTCTTGACTTCCTACTTTTGCATTCAAATCCCCTATGATGAAAAGGATATTTTTTGGTGTTAGTTCTAGAAGATGTTTTATGTCTTCATAGAGCCAGTTCACTTCAGCTTCTTGGGCATCAGTGGCTGGGGCATAGACTTGTATTACTGTGATGTTGAATGATTTGCCTTGGAAACAAACTGAGATCATTCTGTTGTATTTGAGATTGTACCCAAATACTGCATCTTGAACTCTTGTTGACTATGAGGGTTAGTCCATTTCTTCTTAGGGATTCTTGCCCACAGTAGTAAATATTATGGTCATCTGAATTAAATCTGCCCATTCCCATCCATTTCAGTTCACTGATTCCTAAGATATTGGTGTTCAGTCTTGCCATCTCCTGCCCGACCACGTCCAATTTACTTTGATCCATGGACCTAACATTCCAGATGCCTATGCAGTATTGTACTTTACGGCATCGGACTTTACTTTCACCACCAGATACCTCCACAACTTATGTCGTTTCTTCTTTGGCTCAGCTGCTTCATTCTTTCTGGAGCTATTAGTAACTGCCGTTCAGTCTTCCCCAGTAGAATGTTGGATGCCTTCTTACCTGAGGGGGCTTATCTTCTGGTGTCATAACTTTTTGTGTTTTCATACTCTTCATGGGATTCTCTAGGCAAGAACACTGGAGTGGCTTACCATTCCCTTCTCCAGTGAACCACATTTTGTCAGAACTCTTCATTATGACCTGTCTGTCTTGGGTGGCCCTGCAGGGTATGGCTCATAGATTCATTGAGTTACACAAGCTGCTTCACCACAACAAGGTTGTGATCCATGAAGGAGTTTATTTGTCTTTAATTTTCTGATATTTGACAATGAGGTATCTTGTGTGCATTTCTTTGGGTTTGATCCCATTTGGGTTTTGCTCAGCTGCTTGGATCTGTAGATTTATGTGCTAAGTCACTTTAGTCATGTCTGACTCTGTTCCCCTGTCCATGGGATTCTCCAGGCAAAAATACTGGAGTTAGTTGCCGTGCCCTCCTCTAGGGGTTCTTCCTGACCAAGGGATCAAACCCAGCCTCCCGCGGCTCCTGCATTGCCGGCAGATTCTTGCCACTGAGCCACCAGAGAAGCCCCTGTAGGTTTATATCTTACAAAATTTGAGACGTTTTCAGCCATACTTTGAGTACTTTTTCAGCCCGATACCTTTTCTACTCTTTTTCTGGGACTCTGCCAGGAACTTTAGATACTTTGTTGTTGTCTCACAGGTCCCTGAATCTCTGTTCAGTTTTTAAAAATTAATAGACTGTGTTTTTTAGAGCAGTTTTAGGTTTACAGCAAAATTGAAAGGAAAATTATATAGTGTTCCTGTATCCTCTGCCCCCCAATTAATATTCTGCAGCAGAGTGGTACCTTTGTTACAATCAATGAACCTAAACTGATGCATCATCATCACCCCAAATCTGATTGATATTAGCATTCACTTTTGGTGTTGTACATTCCATTCATTTGGTAAAGTGTATAATGGCATGTATCCACCATTAAAGTATCTTACAGAATAGTTTCACCGCCCTAAAAATCTTCTGTGCTTTATCTTTCCAGCCTTCTTTCCCCTCTAACCCTTTGCAACTATTGATCCTTTTACTTCTTCATATTGATCCTTTACTTTTTGCAAAATGTCATATAATTGGAATCTTACAATGTGAGGCCTTTTCATATTGGCTTCTTTGACTTAACAATATGCATTTATAGTTCCCCCATATTTTTCCATGGCTTGATAGTTCATTTCTTTTTGGCACTGAATAATATTCCATTTTCTGGATGTACTGCAGTTTGTTTACCCATTACCTACTGAGGTTATCTTGGAGCTTCCAAGTTTGGGGCATTATGAGTAAAACTGCTAAAGCCATTCATGTGAGGCTTTTGTGTATAGATCTAAGTTTTCAACTCATTTGGGTAAACGCCAAGGAGCATGATTGCTGGATTGGATGCTAAGACTATGTTTAGTTTTTTATGAAACCATCAGACCATCTTCCAAAATGTCTATACCATTTTGCACTCCTGCAAGCAATGAATCAGAGTCCCTGTTGCTCCATATCCATGCAAGTATTTGGATGTTTTCAGTATTTTGGATTTTGGCCATTCTAATAGGTGCATAGTACTATCTCATTTTAATTTGCAATTCCTTAATGACATATGATGTTGAACATCTTTTCATATGTTTACTTGCCCTCTGAATATCTTTTTTGGAGAGATATCTGTTCAGATATTTTGCCCATTTTTAAATTGAGCTGTTCATTTTATTATTCAGTTTTATGATTCTTTTAGTATTTTGGATATCAGCTTTTCATTATGTTTGTGTTTTGCAAATATAGTCTGCCAGTGTGTGACTTGTCTTCTCATTCTTACAATTCATTTTATTTTCAGTTTGTTTTCTCTCCAGTCTGTTGTTCAGGTAGGGTAATTGTTATTATTGTGTCTTCAAGTTCATGATATTTTTTCTTCTGTCCTTTCCATTCCCTATTGAGCCTACCCATTGAATTAAAAAATTTTTTTTGCCCATACCCTGCAACATGTGGGATCTTAACCCTTACCCCCTGCTTTGAAAGGTGGAGTCTTAACCATTGGACAGCCTAAGGAAATCCCTCTATTGAGGTTTTAGTATGGGTTATTGTATTTTAGTTCTTAAATTTTCCTTTGGTTCTTCTTTATACCTTCTATTTCTATTTTGAAACTTTCTCTTTTTCTCTTTCCCTTTCTTTGCTGGGATTTTCTCTCTTTTCCCACTTTTTTTGGCACATTTGTTGCTGAAACATTTTTATAATGATCCTTTTAAAGTTTTTTATCAGATAATTCTAACATCTCTGTCATCTTGATTTGGGCATCTATCTATTGTCTTTTTTTAAAAATTCAGTTTGAGATCATCTGGTTCTTGAGTGTTATTTGTTTGCAATCTGGGCATTTGGGTATTATGTCATTGGGATAAATGAGACTCTGAATCTCACTTAAACTATCTATTTTAGCTGGCCTTCTCTGACACTGCCACCAGTAAGGAAGAAGGCTGTCACACCATTACTACCAGGTGGAGGTAGAAGTCTAGGTTTCTCACTTGGCCTCGACTGATCCCAAAGGGGGACTCCTCATTACTCCTGGACAGGGTTGAGAGTTTCTGTTCCACTAGGTTCACACTGATAGCTTCCTGCCTGGGAGGGGTCAGAGTGCAGAGTTACTGCTTCTTTTGTTACTATCTCTTCTGACCCTTGGGATGTGAGGTTGGTCTCTTTACCATTGGGTGATGGTGAAATTCCTGACTCTTGGTTAGATCTTCTCTGACCTTATGTCAGGGGCAGAAGGTAAGGGGCAACTCATTACTGCCAGGTGAAATTGTAGGCTCCCCACATTGTCTCTGCTGATGTGGTGCATGTGTGACCTGTGGAAATAAAAGTCTCTTCTCTGTAATTGGCCTTCTCTGACACCACACCAGCAAGGAGGGGGTTGAGAGTATTGGGACATGTCATTACAGCCTCAGGAGGATGGAAGTGTAACCTGCCCCCTTAGCCTTTGCTAGCCTAGTGTGGGTGGGGTCAGGGCCACAGTTTGTCCTCTGGTTTGGGTTGGAGCAGAGTGGTTAGTGTCTAATAATTTCCCGTCTTGCTAGGTTGATCTTTCCCTAGTCCTTTGGTTAGAGAGAGAGGCTCTGATTGGGCTTTTTGTCTGCACTTGTTGACATATCTGGGTTACTGGGTTCTGCTCCAAGTATGGGATATATGAGGCAAAGAAGAAAAACCCTGTCTTTCCTCTCATCCTAAGGACTAGGTGGCCTGCCTTCTCTCCACCTGTCAGACTCTTCTTATGTTTGTTTTATACATAATGTCCAGGGATTTTAGTTGCAATAGCAAGAGGAATAGGGCAAGGTGCAGCTATTCCATCTTCACCCATCTTATTTTAAATACATAGAAATACTTCACACTCTCCCGTACTGTCATTTGCATGTTTCAAAGAAATTAAATACCGTGACTTAAAATGAATCAAAGCAATGATAATTTTAGAAAACCAGTATTCTGATCATGAAAGAGGCATCTTTTGGACTTTGATGACATGATAGCAATGGTCACATAGAGTCTGCTTGTTTGCAGCAATCAAAATTGCCTTTTAAGATGCTGCAGAAGGGATGACAGGTCCCTTTGAATGTCAAGCCCCATTATGTGGGTTTGTTTTTATGGCCTGAAGTGCAGAGAAACCAGCTTTGCAAATGTTGAGCTTTACTATCTGTAGTTTGTGTTAAGTAAACCATAGTTATTATAACATGGAATGTGCCTTCTGCAGCTCTGCATTGAAGCCTACCATCCCCTCTATCTCCACCCCTCCTCCACCTTTCTACAATGCATTCTCCCATCTAGAGATTATGATCCAGCTTCTGGGGCACATGCCCTGCCTTGTAGAGCCATGCATCTCCAGTAGTTGTTGGGCTGCCTGTTTTCAGGCAGCTCTGTATGAATATCATTTCTCACAACCAAGCTTTTGATAAGGACTTGGTGGCAGGGAGTTCAAGGTTATCCTTTCCAATAATAAACACTGGGAATTGCAATAGTCTTCTTGTTGATTAACAGCCTATGCTGTGCCATTTGGTAAGGGATGAGGGGCAAAAGAATTAATGCCTATCTTGCAGGGGGTTGTGATGATCAAATGCATGTCAGGTACCCAGTTCAGTGCCTGGCACTGAGGAAGGCAGTAATAAATGGCAGTTCCTTTCCTCTACTCAGTTCCTACTTCCCAGCTTCTGCCCCTACTCCATTCTTCCACATCTCTCCCCTTTCCACTTCACTGCCCCCAATCCTCCTCCCGTTCATAGGCTATCAGACAGCAGTTTCCATGGTAATCAGCATCCTTATTAATTCAGAGTTTCAGTTCAGTTCAGTTCAGTCGCTCAGTCGTGTCCGACTCTTTGCAACCCCATGAACCGCAGCACGCCAGGCCTCTCTGTCCATCACCAACTCCCGGAGTTCACCCAAACCTTCATTCTTTCTGGAGTGATTTCTCCACTGATCTCCAGTAGCATATCTGGCACCAACTGACCTGGGGAGTTCATCTTTCAGTGTCCTATCTTTTTGCTTTTTCATACTGTTCACGGGGTTCTCGAGGCAAGAATACTGAAGTGGTTTGCCATTCCCTTCTCCAGGGGACCACATTCTGTCAGACCTCTCCACCATGACCCACCCATCTTGGGTGGCCCCACACGGCATGGCTTAGTTTCACTGAGTTAGACAAGGCTGTGGTCCGTGAGATCAGATTGGCTAGTTGTCTGTGATTGTGGTTTCAGTGCGTCTGCCCTCTGATGCCCTCTTGCAACACCTACCATCTTACTTGGGTTTCTCTTACCTTGGACGTCGGGTATCTCTTCACGGCTGCTCCAGCAAAGTGCAGCCGATGCTCTTTACCTTGGACAGTGGGGTAGCTCCTCTCAGCCACCGCCCCTGACCTTGGACATGGGGTAGCTCCTCTCACTTGTACGCCATCGCAGTTTAATGGTCTTTAAGTGTCTGTCTGGAATGGATTCCTAACTTAATCAGAGGGAACTTTCCAGTGAGCTCAAGGGCTATTGAGAAATTGTCAAACACAAGCCATTAGATTCAAGTTTTCCTAATTAGAAACAACAGCATACAGTGATATTTTGATGTAAAGAGAGATGTAAGGAAATCATCCCATCCTGTCCAGAGCTCACAGATCCTAGACATCTGGGGAATCACTCTCTCCCCAGCACTCTCAGATGTTGGATTACATTGCTGGGATGTAGGTGTTGGAATGTGAGCAAGGAGGCCAAGAGATTGAGCAACAGAGAGCCAACTTCATTAAAGGGTATGTCACTGAAGATTTTTCCTTTCCTTCTCTTCCCATCTGTCCCTTCATGGTCTCAGGTCATAAGTGTTTCCTGATCTACTCACGCTGAGTTTCCATACTGACCCTAATCTTGTTCTCGATGGTACTCCTATCTCTCAACTGCTTTGCTCATTTATCAGTCCTATGAGACACCAGGCACTGTGCTGGGCACTGTGGATATAACCATGAACACAGTAGACAAAGATCTCTAACCTCAAGGAGCTTACAGTCAAAAAACAAAGAGCTATAGAATGACATGCGCAATTGAAACTGAGCTTTGGAACAATCTCACTCTTAACTAGGGCCCCAGACCTTTTTCTCCCCTTGTTCCTTCTTATCAGTGGTCTATATACTCAGTGTAGCTTCTCCTTCCCCACCTGCTAAGGGATCCCATGCATTCACATGGACAGTGTGAAACTCATTACTATTACCAGTGGCATGAGGTTAGATGTAAGAGTGAGTCTTTTGGGAGAAATGGCCACGTGAGCCCCCCAAATCCTGAGGTCCCTTCAGAAATAGAAAAGTTCCCTGTTCACCACCAGGACAGAGGAGAGCAGCCATTTACAGTCGTCTGGCACCTTCTGGCTGAGTCAGTCTCGGCCTTTCCTGCCCTCTTCATTAACCTTCTGTTTTGGTTTCTTGGTCAGCCTCCATCTTCTGATCATTCTCAGTTTGCCAGTTGAGAGAAAAGGAAACTGCACTTGCCCTGCTCAGCAAGTGGAAGAGTTGAATAGGATGGATGTGAGTGTGAGGTGTGCAGGAAGATCCCCCTGGCATAGTGAAAGAATTTGACTAAACCAGTAAGTGCAGAAGATGGAAACTATCATGATCTCTGGGTCAACTGAGAAATTGGAGGTGACCCGCAGGCCTCCCAAGATCACTGATTGGGGTCTGCTTTCTGAATGTGACAAAGTCAACTACTGACCACATGATCCTGGGACTGAGGATTGACAAGATTAGCAAATAAAGACTCAGGACTCCATTAAGTTTGAGTTTCAGATGAACAATGAACAGAGTTTTAGTGTAAGTATATCCCATGCAATAGTTGGCACATACTTATGCTGAAACATTATTGCTTATGTGAAACTCTGATTTAACTGGCATCCTGTATTCTATTTGGTAACCCTATGTGGGTGGGGTAAAATTGCTGTTAGAGAAAGACTAGCTTTTTTGGGTCTGTTTCCAGGGGAATGGAATAGGACCAGTAGAGAGCTGGGCCTGGGTCTGAGAGCAGGAAGAAGGATTTCATTGGCAGGGCACTTGATGACAGCCATGAGGAACCCTCCTTGGGTAACTTGGAATCAGAAACCTTGGAGAGTCCTTCCAGCTCTGACAGTCTCTGAGTCTCAGAATCTTCAGGGATTTTAAAAGGATGGAGTGGGAAGATGATGGAGAAGGATAAGACTAAGAATTAGAAGCCTCCAAAGAGCCTTGACCACTTTTTTTTTTTTTTGGTGTTATGATAGTAGGATGCATGCTGATGTGTCAGCTGGGTCCATGGCTTTCTCTGTACAGATTAGAAGTCAAGGCTTCTAGAATATTCCAAAAATTCATGCTGTCATTGATTCTGCTCTTGAGTTTCTGACACCCATTTTCCAAGATAGCACTGCCTGGAGGGAAACCCGTCCCAGGGCAGGCCCAGCTGAACTTTTTCCTCAGTGCCCATCCCCTCCTCTTAATGACACCGACAGCAGCCACCTACACGTGGACACCATTTCACAGCTCACAGAGTGACTGGCCATTTGTTCCTTGCCTGGATTCTCACAAGTCCAAGAAGGAGTACTCATCATCTGTTTACATTTGAGGAAGACAAACCCAAGAGATTTGCCCAGTACCAGCCAAACCATTCAGCTCTCCACCCACTCAGACATTTTTAATGAACACCAGTGCATGCCTGCTGTGTGGCCCATGTTAGGGGCCAAGTGTATGAGATCCATTACCACCCATTTTCTGCCCCTGAGAGCTCCTGACCAAGGTGGGAGGTGGAGGAGTCAGGGTCTTTGGATGGACAGATGCATGAAGAGGCAGGAATAACAAAATTCAAGTCTGGACTGAGTATGAATGAGGAATCCCCCCTCAGGGCTGGCTCTGTGGAGACCATGACCACTCAGAGGCCACACGTTCTTCCTCTGTGGCAGGCAGCATGTCCTCTTTTTTCAGACTAGCTACAGTCTCCACTTGCTGCCTTAGCTCTGCCCCCTGGAAGTGCCCCTGGATTCTGTACATTTGGCCCTCAGTCCACCTCGGCCAGGCAGAGGCAGCTTCTCCTGGGAAGGGGACTGCAGATCCTCTCTCTGCTTTGCTTCCCAGGGCCTTGCAAGGCTTCCCCTTCCCCATCCCATCCCATCTTTTTGTCCAGTAGAATCTCTCATGGGATGCCAATTGGATGGAGATTAAAAGAGCTGTTGCTCTGTTTCAAGTGGGAGTTGGAAAGTCCAGAGTCATTTGCTCAGCCTCTCACTGCAGTAGCCCCCACAGCAGGTTGCTGGAAGCCCAGGGTCAGCAGAACACACTCTAGAAACCAGCAGCTAGCTTCACATGCCATTGCAGGACCTGCTTGCCCCTCAGATCCCTCTCACAAGAGGTGGCCCCAACCAAGCTTCTAATTTGCTCTATCAGCCTTGTAAGAAGTGCTCATCCTCTTGCATTTCCTTTCCTGTTATCCACCCAGAGACTGAGTCAGTGGCTCCTGGCACCTACCCCCTCCATAGCAGACACCCAGGCAGGACTGTTTTTTTTTTTTTAATTGAAAAATTTTAAATTGTTATCAAAATATAGTTGGTTTACAATGCTGTGTTAGCTTCAGGTATACAGCAAAGTGATTCAGTTATATATATATAAAGCATGTGTGCATGCTCAATCACTTCAGTAGTGTCCGACTCTTTACCATAGTATGGACTGTAGCCCACCAGGCTCCTCTCTCCATGGGATTCTCCAGGTAAGAATACTGGAGAGGGTTGCCATGTTCTCCTCCAGGGAATCTTTCTGATCCAGGGATCAAACTCATCTCTCCTGCATTGGCAGGCGGGTTCTTTACCATTGAGCCACCAGGGAAGCCCATAGAACCCAGGTCTCCCACATTGCAGGCAGACGCTTTAACCTCTGCACCACCAGGGAAGCTTCTATAATACATATATATTATTATATATATATATTTCCAGATTATTTTCCATTGTTTTTACAGGATATTGAGCAGCATTCCCTATGCTATACAGCCAGTCCTTGTTGGTTATCTGTTTTATACATAGTGTGTGTGTTAGTCGCTCAGTTGTGTCTGACTCTTTGTGACCCCATGGACTGTAGCCCACCAGGCTCCTTTGTCCGTGGGATTCTCCAGGCAAGACTACTGGAGTGTGTTGCCATTTCCTTCTCCAAAAAGGCTGATGAAAGTGTAGTAGTGTGTATATATTAATCCTAAACTCCTAGCACGACTGTTTCTTTTCCTCCAGAGCTGTCTCTGTCTTTTGCCTCTCACCGGTGTTCAGTGTTTATGGAGCTTTGTTCCCCGATGAGGAATAGTCTCAGAAAGTTTCCCTCACAGGAGCCTGAATAAGGACTGCACTACTCTTACCCCAAACAAAGAAGTCAGTCTAATGAGGTGAAAGATCCAGGCCAGCAGGCTTTTCAGTCCCCATGAGCCCATCCACTTAGATTATGTGGCTTTGGAACTGGTCCTGCAAGAAGGTATTAGAGAGGAAGGGGGGAGGGGAGCCTGTGTGTCAATCATGGGGGCGACTAGGTCTTTGGGCCCTGACAGTCACCCTGGGCCTGACAGTTGTCCTTCTGTGACATTTGGCACAAGTTACCATCCCTACTCAGAAACTGACGGCACCTCCTCAAGGCCCTCAGTATTAAGCCCAAGCTCCTCATCCCCGTGTCCTAACTCTTTTGGAGACTGGCTCTGCTGCCCTTTTCAGCCTCCCTTTCCAGAAGTCTCTTCACCACACTTCCAGCCAAGCAGGTGAGTGGCACCCAACACCTTCCACACGTTTCCTGCAGGACTGGATGAGATAAAGTTGAATGCAGGGAAGGTTCACAGGCCAAGGCTAAGCCCATGGTGGCTGCTCACCAATGGTGCTCCTATGTAGAGGCTTCTGAGCCTCAGAGGGGAGAGTGCTTGCATGGGGCCTCTGCATCAGGGGAAACACCCAGAATCTGACTGCTTCCCACCATCCTGACTCCTGCCAATCTGACCCATCATCATCTCTGCATGGATTATTGCTACAGTCCTTCGAAAGGGTCCTTTCTCTTTCCTGACCACAAGACAATCCTTTCCCCTTTCTGCTCAAAACCCCACACTGACTCCCATTTCAGTCGGAGTAGAAGGTCAAGGCTTGATACCCTGTGGCCCTGCTAAGCTCTCTGACTTCACCTCCTCGGCTCCTTTCACTCAGCTCAAGGTTTCTGCTCCTCTGCATCTGACAGGCATATCCCCGCTTAGGGTCTGTGATCTGGCTGTGCCCTCTGCCTGGAGCATTCTCAGTCCAGACAGGAGCATTTCTTGCTTCCTCATCTCCTTCAAGTCTTCGCTCAGATGCCACCTTCTTGTTATGGCCGTCCCTGACCACTCCTTTTAAAATTGTAGAGCCTGATCTCCCCACCTAACCCCTCCCCACTTCCTGTACTCTGGCTCCTTACTCTGTTCAATTTATTTTCCCATAGCACTTATCGCTTGACAATGTGCTATATAATTAGTTAAGTAATTCATTTCTATTATCTGTCTTCCCCTACCAGAGTGTAAACTTCATGAAAGCTTGACTTGTTTTTATAAATTTGTTTTGCTCACTGATATAGCCCAGCTGTCCAGAGGAATCCCTGGAGTATACTATGTCTTCAGTAATTCTGTGTTGCATTAAGAAACCTCTTCAGCCTTTCACACATGCATTGCCTTGGTCTGCAGCACACACCTGACTGGACTTAGTTGTTTTCACATTTATACATCCCCACAGCATACAAACATATATTGGAGATGACACCTAGTGAAATGGATATATAAACATGCATTAACAACTAGATAAATATTTAACTTTGTACATACAACACACACACAAAGGCCACATGCACATATGCCATGCCTGGAGAAATTGTATTTTTAAATTTTAATTTTTCATTGTGGCTTTGAGGGAAAAATTTTTGGCAAAATTTTATTATAAAAATTTTTAAGCCTGCAGAATGGTTGAAAGATTTATAGAGTGAACACCAGCTACCTAGACTGTATAGATAATATTTTGCTGTGTTCGATTTCTCACACATCTGTCCATCAATATATCCCTTTATCTAGCTGTCAATACCTCCTATATGCATTTCAAAATACATGGCAGCCATCAATTCTCCTCACCCTTAAACACATCAGCATTAAAGAGAATTCAGTATTTGTTTACTTTTAGGTAAAATTTGCAGCATACAGAGAAATGTGTTAGTTGCTCAGTCGTGTCCGACTCTATGTGACCCCATTGACTGTAGCCCACCAGGCTCCTCTCTGTCCATGGAATTCTCCAGGCAAGAATACTGAAGTGGGTCCAATCCTTTCTAGGGGATCTTCCTGACCCAGGGATTTAACCCAAGTCTCCTGCATTGCAGGCGAACTCTTTACCACTGAGCCACCAGGGAGTCAGGTTGACCTACAGAGAAATGCACAAGTCTTAATTGTACATTTGCTGAGTTTTGACAAATGAGTTTTTTTCTTTTATGGAAAGAGAAATGAAAGTATAGTTTGTTTACAATATTGTGTTAGTTTCAGGTGTATAGCATGGTGATTCAGTTATATGCATATATATTCAATTTCACAAATAGGTTATTAGAGAATATTGAGTAGAGTTCCTGTGCTATAAATAGGTCCTTGTTAGTTATTTTGCATATAGTAGTGTGTATCTGGAAAAGGCAATGGCACCTCACTCCAGTACTCTTGCCTGGAAAATCCCATGGACAGAGGAGCCTGGTAGGCTGCAGTCCACGGGGTCGAAAAGAGTCGGACACAACTGAGCGACTTCACTTTCACTTTTCACTTTCATGCATTGGAGAAGGAAATGGCAACCCACTGCAGTGTTCTTGCCTAGAGAACCCCAGGGATGGGAGAGCCTGGTGGGCTGCCGTCTATGGGGTCGCACAGAGTCGGACACGACTGAAGCGACTTAGCAGCAGCAGCAGCAGCAGTGTGTATCTGTTAATCCCAAACTCCTAATTTATACCTCCCTCACCTTTCCCTTTTGCTAAGCATAGGTTTGTTTTCTGTCTGTGGATCTATTTCTGTTTTGCCAATACATTCATTTGTATCATTTGACAAATGAGTTTTTACCTGGGTAACTCAAAGCTCTATCAAGACAGAGAATATTGGACGTCCCTGGTGGTCCAGTGGTTGAGAGTCTGCCTGCCAATGCAGGGCACATGGGTTCGATTCCTGGTCCAGGAAGATTCCACATGCTGTGGGGCAATTGAGTCCTCAAGCCACAACTATGGAAGCCCTTGCCCCCTAGAGCCCATGCTTTGCAACAAGAGAAACCACTGCAATGAGAAGCCTGAACACAGCAAATAGAGAGTAGCCCCCACCTTCAGCAATTAGGGAAAGCCCACGCACAGCAACAAAAACACAGTGCAGCCCAAAATAAATTTAAAAAAATTTTAAAAAGAATATTGTTGTCACTCCCAAAATGTCCTTTATGCCCCTCCCTGGTCAATCTCCTAGTGGAAGCAGCCACTAAATTTTTTCACCATAGATCAGTTTTGCCTGTTCTAGAATTTCATGAACACAAAACAATGTGATATATGTACTCACATTTGTTTATTCATTTAATAGAAACTTTATTCAGCCCTCACTAAAAGTTCAGAGATACACATCTGATGTTTGTTCATGGGGAGTAATGAATGCTCCTGGACTGAGCAAAAGGCCAAAGATATTTCTAGCTGTGACCTGTGACCTTGTCCCCCACAATCACATTGTCACTGAGAGACCATAAACCTTTGGGCCTGACAAACAGAAATGCAGGCTACAGGTGCCGTGTGTGCCTTGCATTCTTCCCTGACCCCTCTCACCTATCCACACTGGCTCTGGAGGCCTCTCAGCAGCCCCACTCCCACCTCCACTCACTTCCCACACCTGAGCTCCATCTATACTTCTCTACACCGGTGTGGGAGAGGGTGTCACAATCTCAGCCCTGGCCTTGCCCAAGTGGGTAAAAATACAGATGGGTAGATGGTTGGAAGGAACTGGACAAGCAGAGGCAGCGTGTTGTCTTTTGGTCCTGTCCCAGGGGTAGGGGGTGGAGACTAGGCAGGGACTGAAAAATAAAGCACAAAAGGAGGAAACACCACTGGTCCCTGAGCAATCGGGACTGGGCAGCTGAACAGCACTTACCTGGACTCACAGGGACCCTGGGCATAATGGTTTTGCCCTCCAAGAAGGACCTCAAGATCTCCCTGGAGGTCTTTGCTGTTTTCCAGTGGGTCCTTAGTGTCCCTGTTATCGGTGAGTCTTCAGCCTTTGGCAGGGTGACCAGATGTCCTGATTTGCCTGGGACTGAGAAGTTATAGGTTTTAGCAGGACTCTGGATGCTGAAACCAGTGTTGTCTCAGGTGAATAAGGACAGCTGGCCATTCCGGCCTCCAGCTTGACATGCTTGGACACAGTCCTTGTGGAATCTGCGAGTGTGCATGTGGGTCTGGGTGCACGCTTGTGCAGGAATGTGTGTGCACATGTGTGTGAGCCACACTTGTGGCTGTTGTGTGTGGTGAGCCCTCCTGGGTCATCAGTGGGTCCTGGAAGGCATGTTTGGGAAAGATAGGAAGCAGTTCCACTGAGGCCTGCCAAGGAAATGGGCATAGCTGTGACCTCAGGGACCTGAGGAGACCATCGGTGCAAGACACTTGTCTTGGTGGCAGAGGGAGCTCTGAAAATCTCTTGTCTGAAAGAATTCATCCATTTATCCATCCATTTTTCACTCTACCCACCCTACAAATTCTTTGTGAAAGTTACTTAGTTGCTGGCCATAGTGCTATAGGTGCTGATGCAAACATCCCTATGGGAAGGGGGCCTGGAACAAAATTCTCATTTTTAAGTGGTTTAGGTGAGTATTGGCTGGAAGCAAGGGGATGAACTAAATGCCCCTACTTGGAAGATATCTGAGAAGGAAGAATGCAGGTGGACCTTGGGAGCTTGGGGATTGCTGGTCAGTAGGGACAGTGGGCTAAAGAACAGGGACTGGGGGGCTCAGAGGCCTGCCTGGGGTGAGTACCAGGACCCCTGAATGCTAAGAGAAGAAAAAAAAAAAGCAGTGTTAACCTAGGAATGATGGGCAATCAGAGATAGAAGAGGCCAGGAGAAAGGAATTCATATGTACCAGCTACTTACTTAGTGCCAGGCATTTTCATACCTATGGTTTCATTTTAGCCTCTTGCCAGCCTTATAAGGCAGAAGTTATTATCACACATAATACACACTAATAGCTACACACACACATAATGATAGTGTACACTAATATAGGATTAGCTAACATCTGTTGTGTTTTTTACCCCCACACCAGGCACTGTCCTAAGCACCTAACGTGACTAATCATCTCCATTGTACAGATACAGAAGCTGAGGTACATGCCATCTAAACGGTCCATCCAAGATTGGACAGGTAGAAAATGGAGGCGCTGGCCTGTGCCTGAGTCCACAAGGGCCTGATTTTGGCCTATGAGCTCCTGTCCCTACCACCTGCATCTCCTTATTTACTGCTGATTGGGAGGCTGGATATGGACATGGCCGTAGTGTATGTTAGGCCAGAGAGGAAGGAGGAAGCTAGGCCTTCAGTGTATGTACAAAGTTCTGACTGAAAGGGGAGAAAAGTCTGCTCCAAATGACCTCTTATTGAGGACCAGGGCCCCAACTGGGCCTCTCAGTCTCCTTCCATCTGACCCAGTCCTTGGGGCCCTTTCCTCAGGAAGGGCTGAGTCCCCTTTCTTGAGTTCTTGTCCTATCTCCACAGACTTGCCTCATTACTACCCCCTCCCCTTACTGCCACCATGTTCCCATGGCCTAGGAGCCACACTATATTAGGGGAAGAGTATGACCAGGATGGACAGCCCAAGCCAGGCTAGGGGATGGAACCTCTAGGCTGGTAGCTCCCCTTTCTCAGTCTAGTCCAGGATGTTACTCCTTAGAGGTAACCATTGTTAACAGTTTGTGTATATGTAGCCAGAAATTGGGGCTTCCCTGGTGGTTCACTTTCTAAAGAATTCACCTGCAATGCGGGAGACCTGGATTCAATCCCTGGGTTGGGAATATCCCCTGGAGGAGGGCATGGCAATCCACTCCAGTATTCTTGCCTGGAGAATCCCCATGAATAGAGGAGCCTACTGGGCTACAGTCCATGGGATCACAAAGAGTAGGACACGGCTGAGTGACTAAGCACACAGCCAGAAATTATGGATATATGTGTGTGTGTGTGTATGTGTGTGTGTGTGCAGGGCTTTCCTGGTGGCTCAGCCTGTAAAGAATCCACCTGAAAGGCAGGAGACTGCCTGCAAAGCAGGAGACTTGGGTTTGATCCCTGGGTCGGGAAGATCCCCTGGAGAAGGAAACGGCACCCACTCCAGTGTTCTTGCCTGGGAAATCCCATGAACAAAGGAGCCTGGTAGTCTACAGTCCATGGGATTTCAAGTCAGACATGACTTAGTGATTAAACCACCACCACCACCATGCCTGTACACATACACATATAGCCAAGAGGCAAAAAAAAACAGGGATGTGAAAAATACAGTCTCTGAGTCAGACTGCCTGTTTTTGAATCACAGCTCTACTCCTTGCTATCTGCGCTCCTTGAGCAGTTTATTAATCTCTGAGTCTTGTTTTCTTCATTTGTAAAACGGGCATGTGAGAGTGGGATAATTGGACTGGCCCATGTATGCTATGGTAACCAACTAATGTGGAAATCTCAGTGGCTTAACTCAACAAGTGATTATTTCTTGTTTATGTTAAACACCCAGCACAGGTTGGTGGGAGTCTCTGCTCTCTGTGGATACAAATGTTCAGGCTGATGGAGGCACCTCAAAACTGTGATGCTGAAACATGTGGCTTCAGAGATGACCACTGAGTGAGCAGGAAAGGGAACAGGCCTCACGCACACTCCTTTCTGCCACCACCAGAGTGATAGGTGTAAACGACAATGAGCCTTATTTTCAGCTTTGTTAATTATATTCTTATGTATTTATTAGCAACTAGCATTTCTTTCTCTGTTAACAGCTCATTCATGACTTTTGTCCATTTTTCTATTAAATTTGAGTTGACTCTTAGAGGACATGTAAGAGGTAGATGAAGAAGGAAGAGTGTTCAGGGCAGAGAGTGGGCAATAGCTGAGATGAGGGGAGAGTGTAAAGCATTCAAGAAGCTGCCAGTGGTTAAGTGGAATGAGGGGGTAAGAGCCGCAGAACTGATGCTCAATAAATATTGAATGAAAGGCTGAAAGAGCGGGAGAGGGAAGACAGAGGAGACGGGCAAAAGAAGCAGGGGACAGATTGTGCAGGGTTTGTCAATCATGGAAGTGTTTGGACTTTTTCCTGAAGGCCATGGGAGCCGTGACTGGGTTGGGCATAGGGCAATGGCATCAGATTGGTGGTTTTGAGAGATTATTACAGCTTGGGTACCGAACTGATTATAGGAAGAGACTGTCACTCTAATTCAGGTCAGAGATTGTGGTGATTTGGCCCAGACCAGTCGTAATTGTGAAGGGGAGAAGAGGGATTCAAGAAATTGCAGTAGAGTTCATAGGACTTGTTTATCAGAAGATGTGGGAGAGAGAAAGGGAGGAGGTGAGACTGAGGGTTCAGGGATCCGTGTGAGCTAGAGAAGGAGCAGGTGGAGCAGAGAAGGAGGAGAGTGGGTGAAAGCAGGGTGAAGACAGAGAGCAGCTTCCCAGAGGGCTCTTAATCAGACCTTGACTTTGGGCTACATGGAGAGTTAGCCTGGGACAGATAGAAGTGTGTTGGGCCTGGGCTCCCAGGAGGTGATGGTTCCAGTGCTTGTCCCTCAAAGCTTTCCCGGCTCTTCACCCTATGAATCTGCAATGGAATCATATCCATTTGGACCCTGATGACCTTGAGACAAGACCATCACACGAAGTCTGTGAGAAAGATAAGGCAGAAGCTGGTGTTGCTATCCCCACTTGGCCAGTGTGAAGCTCAAAGTCTTGTTTGTGGTCATACTCACGCTAAGGGGCAGGATTCATGTCACCACCTGAAGCTGCACTGCCTCCCAAGATATCCCCAACACTGTCTGGGTTCAAGCAAAGCCTAAAAGAAACAAATCTCTTCTGGACTAGACCCATGCCTCTTTATTTCTTGAGAAAGTCAAATAGTTTTGTAAAGTGAAGTCACTCAGTCGTGTCCGACTCTTTGCGACCCCGTGGACTGTAGCCTCCCAGGCTCCTCTGTCCATGGGATCCTCCAGGCAAGAATACTGGAGTGGGTTGCCATTTCCTTCTCCAGGGGGATCTTCCTGACCCAGAGATCGAACCCAGGTCTCCTGCATTGCAGGCAGACGCTTTAACCTCTGAGCCGCCAGGGAAGCCCTAGTTTTGTAAGGAGTACATCAAAACCTGAAAGTGCTGGCCTTTGCTCCACGCTTAGATATGTTCCCTAGAGGCAGCTATTCTCAACTTTGTTAGCTCTTTTTTTTTTCTGGTATTCACCTCCATATGTCTAAACTATACTATTTAAAATTTCTAGATATTACTATTTTCCAATGTAACAATTTTAGACAATATCACTGACTTCCTAATATGGAACATTAGATTTCAGCTCCATATATGCCTTTTCCCCCATAACCACCCAGGTTGTTTTACTTAAACCCCTGACTATGACTAGCAAATCTTCTCCATAGTTGAGCTACTCAGTGCACTATGATTATATTTCCTTTCTTGTGAAACTTCTTGTTTTCTCTGGAATTCATAATTGCTTCATTTTATTTTTTACCTCTTTTTTATTTAAAAAGTTTGTTGGCATATAGATGATTTACTATGTTTAGTTTCAGGTGTACAGCAAAGTGATTCAGTTATACATATACATATATATTCAGATTCATTTGCACATACAGGCTATTACAGAATATTGAGTAGAGTTCCATGTGGTATTGAGTAGATCCTTGTTGGTTATCTATTTTATATATAGTAGTGTATATATTAATCCCAAGGTCCTAATCTATCCATTCCCCCATCCATATTTCTCCTTTGATCACAAGTTTGTTTTTGAAATCTGTGAGTCTGCCTTGTAAATAAATTTATTATATCAGTTTTTGAAACTTAGGTTCTGCATATAAGTGATGTCGTATGGTATTTGTCCTTGTGTGACTTACTTCACTTAGTATGTATGATAACCTCCTGGTCCTTCCATGTTGTTACAAATGGTATTATTTCATTCTTTTTATGACTCAGTAATGTTCCATTCTATACATGTACCACATCGTTGTTCTCCATTCCTCTGTCAATGGACGTTTAGGTTGCTTCCATGTCTTGGCTATTGTAAACAGTGCAGCAATGAACACTGAGGTGCACGTAACCTTTCAGACCATGTGTTTCTTCAGGTGTATGCCCAGGAGTAGGATTGCTGGATCATATGGCAGTTCTATTTTTAGTTTTTTAAGGAGCCTCCATACTGTTCATAGTGGTTGCACCAATTTACTTTCCCACCAATAGTGCAAAAGGGTTCCTTTTTCTCCACATCCCCTCTAGTATTTATTGTTCATAGATTTTTTGATGATGGCCATTCTGACTGATGTGAGATGATACTTCCTTGTGGTTTTGATTTGTATTTCTCTAATAATTACTGATATTAAACATCTTTTCATGTGCTTTTTGGCCATCTGTACATCTTCTTTGGAGAAATGTCTAGATATCCTGAACATTTTTTGATTGGGTTAATTGCCTCATTTTAAATTTTAGTTATCTCTTAGTTATCTATCAGTTATCAATAATTCATCCCCAAACTCTGCACAGACACGTCAAGAATCTGCACGTCTCTTCTCCTTCACCACCACCATTTTTTACTTCTTTGAGGGCCTCACTGGTGGAGCCCAGCATCCTCCTGTTACAGTCCAGTCTCATGCAGCACTGCCGCCTCCAGGACCCGTGAGGCACCCTGGGTGCACAATCGAAGAAGGTGTTCACGCTCAGTGCTGTGCAAGTGTTGGGTCGCTATTTGCCTGACCCCGAGAGTGAATGCCTCCTTGAATTTTGCCATGCTCTCCTCACTCTATTCCTGGCCCTGCTCACTTCCTTCCTTTGTTGGATTTCTTTTTACCTGGATCCCATGCTATCCTCTGTCTTGCTTTACTCCCTCATTTTTGTGCAGCACGTCCTCCAGTAGTTTCCTGAGAAAGGGATGTGGGAAACAAACTCTCTGACTATATGTCTGAAATGGTCTTTATTCTCTCTTCACACTTGATTAATAATTTGGCTGCATATAGAATATCCTAGCTATGTCTAGTGTAAGTATCTGATCTAGAGTCTCTTTGGTTCATTTTATTTCAGAGAATAATCCTCCCATGGCCCAGCTGTATACTGAAGGAGAAGAGGTCTGGAGTTTTAACTACTTCTTTGATACATTTCCTATCAAGCCCTGTTACATCTCCTTTTTGTAACACCTGGTGTTTCCAAATTCTGAGTCTTTCCTAGATTCTCCAGTGCAAACAGGTTTACTCTTGTAGACACTCCCCCTTGCAAGTAACTACATTTCAACTTTCTTGTTCTCAGTCAGTTAATCCTTCCTCTGCTCACTGTCTAGCAGGCAAACATTTTGCTGATAGCTTTCAGTCACCTTTGGCATCTCTCTGATTCTCTTTTTCCTTACAGAATCTCTCTTTTAAAACATCCTGTGCCAGTAGCATACTGTCTTGATGACTGTGGCTTTGTAGTAGAGCCTGAAGTCAGGCAGGTTGATTCCTCCAGTTCCATTTTTCTTTCTCAAGATTGCTTTGGCTATTCGAGGTTTTTTGTATTTCCATACAAACTGTGAAATTATTTGTTCTAGCTCTGTGAAAAATACCGTTGGTAGCTTGATAGGGATTGCATTGAATCTATAGATTGCCTGGAGGTTCAGGATGGGGAACACATGTATACCCGTGGCGGATTCATGTTGATGTATGGCAAAACCAATACAATATTGTAAAATAATTAGCCTCCAATTCAAATAAATAAATTTATATTAAAAAAGAAAAAAAAAATAGAAAACCTATATTCTGTAAAAAGGGGAGCATATAAATAAACCATGATTCATTCATATAATGGAAAACCACTTGGCAATAAACAGGAACTATTGATACACCCAACAGTATGGCTGTATCCCAAAACATTATGCTGAATAAAAGTTTTACACAAAACAAAACAAACAAAAAAACATCCTGTGAGAATTTTCATGAGGCTGCAGCAAGGAGTCACGATAAAACTTGTGTTCATTCTGCCATGTTCAATTAGGAGTGTTTCATGTTTTCTCTAACCTTTCTTTTGACCCCCTTTCTCTCGCTGTCTTATTCGCAGTCATTTAAAAAAATGAGTCCAGGAAGAATCCTGAGCATGGCTTCCTGTGACTCACCTCCATGAAGTCTGTCCTAACTACTCTAACCTACATTGCTCCTATCTTGTTCAAGCTCAGCATGGTCCACACCGTATTCTGGTGCAGTCTCCTTTGTTTCTTGTTTGCCAGCCTGCATGCTCCCAACCTGGCTGAAGGTTATCATCCTCTTTCTCTGGCATTCTGTTCACCTTCTCAGAGATGATATGGAGAGAAAAATGTGAGTTGGAGGAAGACTATTCCTGGCTCTGTCTCTCCAGGACTCCTAAATTCTGGTGGCCAAATCAGTGAGACCCACGACTGGCTCCCTGCCATTGACTGCAGCCCAGAGTGCTGCTGGTGCAGGCCCTGGGGGGAGAGGGCTGACTGCGTGGAGCACAGTGAGGGAGGAAAACACCTTGTCTCCTAGACTCAAAACAACTTCCCAAGGCTAGGGCAGATGCTGGGGCTCTGGGCACACAGGCATGTGCTGGGGTAAGGAGGTAAGACGGTCATGTGAGCCCGGCTGAGAGTGCTTGTGACTTTGGGGTAGACATAGCCCCAGAGGGAGGGCAAGTGTGAGGCGCTGTTCGCAGTTCATTGACTCTGGCCTGGGATCCCTCCAGTAATCACCGTGATCGCCGTCAACCTCTACCTGGTGGTATTCACGCCGTACTGGCCCATTACCGTGCTCATCCTCACGTGGCTGGCTTTTGACTGGAAGACCCCTGAGAGAGGTGAGGGCCCTGGAAGGGCTGTTGCCACTCGCCACATGCTCTTTCTTCCTCTCCTTATACTCCTGCCAATTCCCTGGCAGCCCTTCAGCCCGACTTTGTCTGGGGTGGAGATGAGGGAAGGGGTCTTTTCAAGGTGCCAGTGAGGCCCAGGTGGGAACTGGAGTGGGCTCAGGGAGGGGCGGCTAGTACAGCAGAGAGCTAGGGCTGTCCCAAACAGGCCCTGAAGTTCATTCCCAGCCTGGTTGTCGCTTAAGGGGGCAGGAAACAGGAAGGGGTGAGGGCACCCTGAGACAGGCCCTAAAGGGCTCTGAAGAAGACAACAGGGTGGACAAAGCTCAGCTATATCAGCTTTGTTTTCAGGTGGCCGCCGGTTTACCTGCGTGAGGCAATGGTGTCTGTGGAAACAGTACTGTGATTACTTCCCACTCAAGGTGAGGAGTCCCAGATCCCCACTAGGGCCCCAGGCCCAGCCCTGACTCCCTGTGGCAGCAGCTGGGGCAGGGCGGGGGTTGCGGGCATCATTCACATTGAGGCCCATGTGAATGAAGCTCCCCAGAGTTGTGTGTTACCCCATCTGCACGGCCAGACATGACAGCCCTTTCCTTTCTAGGTCTCTAGCCAAAAGAGAGGACCTCTTCCCTGGCTATATCTCTCTTGACTTCACTTTCCTCCACAGCTTCTGAAGACTCATGATCTCTCCCCCAGCCTCAACTATATCGTCGCCTGCCACCCTCATGGGATCATGTCCCATTCATGGTTTGGCCACTTTGCCACAGAGATGTCAGGCTTCTCCAAGACGTTTCCTGGCATCACTCCTTATATCCTCACAGTGGGGGCCTTTTTCTGGGTGCCTTTCCTCAGAGAATATGCCATGTCTATAGGTGAGTTGGCTCCTGGGGTTGGAAAGCTGAAGAAATACATGGCTGCCCGAGAAAGAAGTATTGGGTGAATAGGTGAGAACAAGGCGGGCTCTGCGATCCCCTCTGGTCTGAAAAACTACCTTAGGCTCAGCTGCCTAAGAGAGCCCTTCCCTAAGGAGGGTTCTCCCCACCTTAGAAGAAGTAGGGAGGAAAGTTAGGAGGTTTAGCAGGTCACCAATGATCTGTTGGTTTTTCCTGCCTACCAGGGGCCTGCTCTGTGAGCCAATCCTCCATGGACTTCCTGCTTACCCGTAGAGGCACAGGCAACATGCTGATGGTGGTGGTTGGTGGCCTGGCTGAGTGCAAATATGGCCTGCCTGGATCTACCACTCTGTTCCTGAAGAGCCGCACTGGCTTCATACGCATGGCCCTTCAGCATGGGTAAGGACACTTCTGGTCCAGATTGGGGAGAGGGGATCCAAAAGCCCAGCAGGGAAGGAGGAAGAGGTTTTGAGGAAATGATATTTAAAGAGGGAGGGGTAAAGTCGCTTCTGTTGTGGAGTAGAGGCTGGGTCAGGTTCTAGAGGCATTTCTGCTTCTGAAGAAAGGCCAGCAGGCCAGCCTGGAACCTGATCTGCCTCAGACTAGCATCTCATCTGAACCAGTCTCTCTAAAAAGGTGACTGGCTGCAACTGTATGTCAGAGAAAGCCAAAATTCCCATGTGGGTGAAAGGGAAGAAACCAAAAAGAAACGGCCCTTGGCTCCTAGCTTCCAGTGTCTCAGACAATGTGGGTTTACAGGAGGGTCTGGGACTCGCTGGAGCTTCCCTGGTGGCTCAGATGGTAAGAAATCTGCCTATGATACGGGAGACCCAGGTTCGATCCCTGGGTCAGGAAGATCCCCTGGAGAAGGGAATGGCAACCCTTTCTGGTATTCTTGCCTGGAGAATCGCATGGACAGAGAAGCCTGGTGGGTACAGTCTGTGGGATCACAAAGAGTTGGACATGACAGAGCGACTCACACGCACACAATGGGACTTGCTCCCCTTAGCTTGCAGGCAGCCTGGGGTAGACCATGCATTGCTCCCACTTAGCTTGGACCTGGGCCCAGCTGGGTTAAGGGCTGAAGGAACTTACAAGGAGACCTAGGGAGCACTGGTGGTCAGCCTACATTTCTAACCATTAGAGAATATGCTTTTTTTCTGCAGGGTGGCTCTAATCCCGGCCTACTCCTTTGGGGAGACAGAACTCTACAATCAGTACATTTTCACCCCGGGGGGCTTCATCAATCGCTTCCAGAAGTGGTTGCAGAGTATGGTGCACATCTACCCTTGTGCTTTCTATGGACGTGGCCTCACTGAGAACTCCCCAGGCTTTCTGCCCTACGCTCGGCCTGTTACCACCATTGGTAAGTGGGCCCTTCAGCTGGCAGCCACGTCTAGGACACAGGATCTGGTTCCGATGCTAGACCTTGGCTCTGGCCGTGGTCAGAGGCAGGGAGGCTGGCCAGGATGTGCATAGGGTGGGGGGAAGCATGGGGGAGAACCTGGGCTGGAGGCCCATTCTGAGGAGTGAGCCACTCTGATGCTTTTCCCTTTAACTTCTCCATCTCCCCTGGCAGTTGGGAAGCCTCTACCACTGCCCAAGATTGAGAACCCAAGCAATAAGACGGTGGCTAAATACCACGCAATCTATGTGGATGCCCTGCGCCAACTGTTTGACCAGTACAAGACCAAGTTTGGCTTCTCAGAGGCCCAAGAGCTGGTGGTAACTTGACAGACACCCCCCATGGCCTCTCAGCCTGGTTGGAAGGTGTGGAACATGTGAACAGGAAGACTTTTGTATGACTCTTGCTCCTGACTTGGTCCGTCCTTGGAGTGACGGGTCTGTGCGTGTGGGTGCCTGTTTGGCTGTTTTCTGGATCCCTCTTCCTCCTTCATTTCTCTCCTTCCAGCTCTTCTCTGACTTTACCTTGGGATTACAAGATGACCCCAAAGGCAGGGAAGGCCCTGGGGAGAGGTGTCCTGAAACCTCCCTCACAGGCACCTACTCAGCATCAGAACTGAGAAAAACAAGAGACAGAATAAAAAGCCCACCTCTGATACTGTCTGTGCCCCAACCAGCCTATTCTCTAGGATCCCTGCTCTTCTCTTTCTCTTCAGCTCTTAAGCAGCCCCATCTTCTGGCATCAAGGCTTCTCCAGGACTGGAGGCCTTGAGATCCAGTGGGCTTTGAATTCAGGCCCCTCCACCTTCAAACCCTATGACTTGAAACAATCAGTCTCCTCTGAGTCTGTTTCCTCATCTGTAAAATGAGATAGTTCCTCCAGTGCTTACTTCATAGGTTAGTGGGACGATAATACTGAATGTGACTGAACTTTGTATACTGGAGAGCTACACAAAATTATTCTCCAACTCTTTTGCCCACTGCTTATCCCTGAGCAAACAATGCCCTAAATGTCATGACATCTCAATGTTTAGAATAAAGTTTATCCAATTAAAAAAATTCTAATTCTAATTCTATTTCTAATTCTAATCTATTTTTATTGTTATTTTTTCAAGTTTGTCTATTTTATTTTTTGTTTGTTTGCCACTCAGCACGTGGGATCTTAGTTCTCTGACCAGAGATCAAACTCGTGCCCCCTGCAAGTGAGGAGTCTTAACCACTGGACAGCCAGGGAAATTCCTAATTTTTAAAGAAGAAAGTTGACGCTGTAGGATCTTGTCAACAGTTGTTTGAAAGTTTAAGTAATCTTTCTAATTGGATAAGCTTGGGGAGCTAGTTTAACTCTTTAATGTTGGTCTCATCTGCAAAATGAGTGATACGTCATACGGAGCTGGAAGCTGGATCTATCCAAGCTGTTTGGGGCCCAGGCCTGAAGAATGTTGCAGAAGTCAGGGTCTCAAGCTGAGGGTGACTCCCTGCTATGTCTTCATCTCAGGAAAATGTTCGTTTTTGCAGGACCCCTAGCCTATTGGACATGCAGTTACAGGAAAAGACCCAGGTGATGGGGATGGGTGCATGTGGGCTGGGGCACAGAGAGGATATGGGATGTTCTGACGGGAAACTCAGACCACCTTGCTTCTGCTGCCTCTTCTGAAATGGGTGCCTCAGTTCTTCTTTCAGTTCATGTGTGGTGTCAAAGAAGTATGTAGTGGAATTTCCTGGTGGTCCAGAGGTTAGGATTCCAGGCTTTCAGGAACCTGCTGAGGGTGCAGGTTCAGCCCTGTTCAGGGAACTAAGATCCCACAAGCCGCCCCAACCCCCACAAAAGGCACCTAGCAGGTAGGAAGTGCTCAAGCTGATTTTAAGAACAAGGGGAAAAAGCTTTATTTGCAAAGAATAAACCATTAATTTACACAAACTTACATCCCGGTTTATATACATTATGTATAGTTTATATACACAGTATCTCACACTGGATGCTGACCCCAAAGCAGCACTGGGCCTGCTCCAGGCCACCCTCACCATGCGGCCCTCCCCCGATCCCAGCTGGAAGCTTTTGACTGAAGAAATGGCATATCCCAACTCCACTTGGAGAGAGCCCTAAAATGGATTACAAGGAAAATATCCAGTTCTTTTTTTGTGCTCACATGGCCTAGGGAAGACTTCAGGCAGGGGGGAGTCCTGAGGTGGGCCCAGGACTCCCTGCAGTTGGGCCTGCCCAGAGGCTTCCATCCTGAGGCAAAAGCTGGGGAAGGGCCCTGGGGAAGGAAGCAGTCTGACAAAGGCTGTGGCCATGCATTCCCTGCCTGGCCAGGCTCCAGAAGAGGGCCAAGCACTTCCAGACTTGAGTCTGTGGGTTGCAGAAAGAAGGGGGCTGTGTGGGACACAGATTGTGCCTCCCTCACCTTGCTGAGTCTGGAGATTGGGGCCCCCACACCTCAGGAAGGTCGCCTTCCCTCTCTGGACCTCAGTTTCCACATGAGTAGGGTAGAAGGTAGGTTGGGCTAGATTACTTCTAAGGGCCTCTCGAGTTCTTAATTTCTCTGAATCTATTTGCATCCACCAGAAGTTACATAAAACACACATATTCACACATGGCTCAAACTTTTGTTCACCTTCAGGGTTCCTAGCCCTTTATTGCTCATCAAAAGAAATTTGGCTCAGGATGGATGAAGGGGGTCCCCAGAAGCTGTCTTTTGTGCCAGCTTTGGCTGTTGGAGCTGGAGCAGCTGGCAAAGCCCCCACCATGCAATTCTCCTTCAAACCTCTGTCATCTGCTTGCTCACAAATGTCCTCATCCCATCCTCCATGCTAGCCTCAGCTTTCTAAAGCCATGTTGGTGTAATTCCAAGGGGTGAATCTAGCTCCACATTTTCTTAAGAGTAAATGACTTCGATAACTTTGCAGCAACAGGGCTCCCCAGCTACCTCTTGCTTCCCTCCTCACCCCTCTCCCTCCAGAGCTGCATTTGAAGAGTCATAATGAATAAGAGTCCTGTGTGAATCCTATTTTCCCTCTAATCCCCTCCATACCTAGAGAAGAGGGTTAGTGTCAGAATGCCCTTTAGTGGCACAATTAGGAAGTCTTTTGCTTCCCTCGTCTCATCCAGACCTCTCTTGGGTTTTCTTTTCATCCCTGAGAGATCCTGGTAATACAGAGGTCTCTGTGGTATGGCAGAAAGAGATAAGGAGTCACTCTGTAGCTGTGGGAAGTGACCGGCTCCTTTAACTTGTCTGAAGGGTAACCAGAGGAAGCCCTTGTCCACAGGAGGGGTTCCATGCACAATGGCTGGTTCATTGGTTGGTTCTTTCATTGGATGAAAGAACACAAGGGGTATCTGTTCTGTGGGTACTGGAGGCCTGCTGCTTGGGCATGCCACCAAGACAGTTCTTCTGAACACAAAAGCTCTAAGGCTGATGGGAATTTCCCAAAGAAATGGCCTACTCTTTTGTCCCAGAGCCCTTGGCAGTCAAAGGAAAAGGTGCTACCATCAAGGAACGAAAATGAGCCTCTCTGGGTTTCTCCCTAGATCCCTCAAGGATTTGGGGTCCATATTACCAGTTTGATTGGTTCTCTCTTGGATTCCAAATTCAAAACAATGCTGGGGAAGAACAGAAGAGCTTCACAGTCAGACCTGGTTGAAAGCCCCAGGTATGACTTAAGTTGGGTGAGATCCTGCTCAAAGCACTCAACCTCTGAGCCTCGTCTAAATGATGGGGTTGGTAATATTATCAATGGAGACAGAGAAAATACAAACTTTAAGGAAAGGTTCTCATCAGATTCTGCTGAGGACTATCTAAGGCACTTTATAGGATCTGGGGTTAAACACATTCCTCAAGCTTGCCTCATCTGGGGTGGGAAGGCTATCATTAGCAACCAGATAATGGTGGAGTAGCTCACTCCCTCTTGCTCTGATCCCTGAAGGGCCAAGCAGCATAGTTTCTTAAAAGATGAAGGCACAGTAGGGAAATGAGTACCAGTTGTTCTCGGTGGATTTCAGCTGCCTGAAGGACCTTACTCCCTTTCTCTGCAAAAGGAAATTTGTTCCAGGAGTAAAAGTAGCAGATTCTACAAGACTGGCTCTCTCAGGTTTGGGCTACAGACCCAGCACCCAGGATGGGCCCAGACAGTTAGAAATAAGACCCTTGAATGATCCTATCATATGATTTGATGGGAAGCTTGAGGGTGGGGGAAAGGTGTCTTTGGGCCTGACTAGAGGGCACAAGCCTGCCCATTGCCTAGACACTGCCTCCTCTTGAGCCTGGATTCAGGGAAGCAGCACTGGAATCCATGGTGACTCTTCTGTGCTGTGGTTTTATTGAGCCAGAGAGAAGAAAGAGGGTGGTATGTGATTAGTAGGGCATCAGTTGTTGTCCTTTCAGACAAGGTCTACGCTAATGACCACTTGGATTGCAATACACGTGAAGAAAATTCTGTCCTATCCCCAGCTCTTACTCTTTCTGGGTCTGATAAAAAGCTCTGCCTTGCTGATGCCCAGGGTCAGTCTAGGGTTTGGGAATTTTAGTAGGCTAGCTTGGCAGCTGCCTAGATACTAGAATTTGAAGGCACTTTTGGAGGTCATCCAGTTCAACTCTTTGCCCCAGACATAACTCGACTAGATGAATATTTGTGCTGCTTAATACATGGATAACTTCCTTTGTGCCCAGGTAATCTAAAGAGTATCTCAGACTCACACAAACACAGGTCCCGGGATAGGCACCAGTCTCAGACAGAGGTAGGCTCTGGCGAGGAAAAAAATGGGAGTTCTCACCAGGCTGGGAAAGGGACAATTGTGCAGGGATCTGGGCAGTTTTCTGAGCTTGGAGCACAGCTGTAAACAAAGTGAAAGACACGTGGCCCCAAGCATGGCCTCTGGTTCTTATACAGGCAGGTGTATGGCCATGCCCTGCAACTGCTTCAAGGAAAAGCAAAGCTTCTCTCCCCAAAGCCCTGCCAACTGCTGGCACACGGATCAGCGAGAGTGGGAAGACCATCTGGCAGGCTTCTCCCCTGGTTTCTGTAACAAGCACCTGCATTTCCCTCCTTGCCCCTCTCCTCAGGCTGCAATGTTACCATCCCACCCTACACACACCCTTCGAGGTCAAAGGCTTGCCCCACAGTTTGGGCTGTACTGTTGCTACTTCTCGCCTGCTGCCTAAGCCCCTCACTTTAGTGCAACAGAATGACACCAGGGACCTTGAGGTTATAGTCATGCGAGAAGCAGTCATTGGGGAGCCAAGGAAGAAGGTTCTGCTTCACACCAACCCTGGGGCTTCATCAACTGTCCTGTTCACTCCAGGTCAATCTGGAAAGTCAAGTTGGCCTTGTCATCTTGGAATTACTGGGGAATAAATAGCACTGGGAAATTTTTCTCTGCGGCTGTGACACCCACATACCTCATTCCACAGCAGCACTTAGAGGTTCTGGGAGTCCTAGCTCCCTAACCTGGGGTAGGGGCATGGGCAGGGGCAAAACAAGGTTGGAGGGATCTAGGATGCAGGGGCCTCGCCCAGCCTGATGGCCCCGAAGAAGGTGGTGTGCTTGCTCATGTTGATAGAGATGTCAGCGTGCACCATCTTCACGGCGATCTTCTGCCGGGCTTTGAGGAGGCAGACACCTGCTGTATAACAAGTGTTGTAGTTGGTTTTGCCTGTCTCAATACTGCGGGTGCACTGCAGGAAGGGTTTCTCGTCCACCACCACCTCATAGCTGGCAAAGTCAGTGAAGTTGATGTAGTATACCTGGGGGAGAGGCAACAAGAAGGGATTGGGGGCGAGCAGGAGGAGAGGGTGGGGCCCTCCCTGGTGACCAGTAGACAGGACCCACTCATGCGAGTTGCCACTGTGCCTCGTGAAGGGAGCAGTGCCACCTGAAGACACACTAGTCAGACAACAGGACAGGTGGGGCGACAGGCTTATTCACTGTCCTGCCTCCCTTCCATTGGGCTCAGGGAGCTGGAAACCTTCCTTTCAATAGCACATGGCCGGGGAGACTCTGCAAGGTGAATGAGCCAGGCCTCATTATCACTTTACCTCCCCTAGCTCCCTACCCCCGCCGGCTGCTCTCTTTGGCCCTAGTGTGAAGCACAGTTCTCTTCACACACTAGGAGCTCGATCACTGTTGCAGACACAAATGACTATGAATCAATTTTCAATTTCTAGCCTTAGGAACTATTTGTAGATAAACTTAGAAGTCATTGATTCCCCTAAGAGGGCACAGGAGCAATTTGTGGGTTCTTCAGTTCTTTCTGCTTGTAGCCCCCTCCCCTGCTACTGAATTTCTCACTGATTCTCCCAGTGCCCCTTGGTCCTCTAGTCTATTGATAGAAGAACAGGTCCAGAGAGATGGAGAGAGATCCGTCACATAAGAGATAAAGAATGTGGACGGGCAAAACTAACTTTACTTGGTGAACAGAAGGAAGTGCTAAGCTGTGTTCAGTAGCATGACATCCAGGGGATTTGCCCAATTTGCGTGGGGTCCAAGGCCTGAGCCCACCCCCCATTCTAACCCAGGGCAGGCCCAGATAATTAATTTTTCTCTTCATCATTACCTTATCCATCACACCCCACCCCAAGCTTTGATCCCCACCCCACATCAAATGGCACTTAGGACAAATGTCCCATAGGACATTGGGATCATACCTCTGGGTTTTGGGACACCCATCTGTCACCCTAAATGACTCTAAGAAAGGTTGCTCCCTCCATAGACTGTTTAGAAGGCAGCAGCACATTCAGGTGTTAGGACTGCCAAAAAATACATAAATTCTACTTTTTAAAAATGAATTAAGAAAAATCTTTGGGTCAGGACCCAAGCTGTGTCAGGATGTTTGGTGGGCTCAGCAAACGCTCGAGGACCCACCTTCTCTGCCTACTCTCCTGGGAGACCCTTCTGCTGGCTTTGTCGTCTTTCTGTCTGTCTGCCTGCTTGCCCCTCACCCCACAGAAGCCCCAGCCTCAAGGCTCATTCACCTCTAGCTCTGAGGAGCCACACTATTGGAGACACAGCAGGGTGGAAGTGGATGGGCACTGGCCGACCTGGGAAGTGAGCCCTGGGCTGGGACAAGGACAAAAACAGAGGGAGAAAAGTGCTGGGACAGAAAAAAAGGGAGACTAAAGAAGCAAGAATAACAGAGAAGCAGAAGGTAGAGAAACAAATGGAATAAAGAGGAAGGAAAGACAGAAATTTTTCTGAGGTGGAGAGAAGGTCCGGAAGAGCACTCTTCATTATAAAGCCAGTGGTGTGGGGAGGGAGGGGTTTTCAGCAACCCTGGAACTGACTTTTAAAAATATACTGAGACAGAGTTCGGTTTTGGCAGTAGAACCAAACAGCTCAGCGGGGAAGCTAGGGCCTGGGGCCCTGCAGGAGGGGATCAGATGGCAGGGGGTGGGAGGGGCCTCTTTTCAGTTTTCAATCATATCTGGCTAAGGAAAAAACCCCAAACAGCCCCTTCTGTCTCTCCTCCTTCCTTTCAACTCCCTCCCCGAGTGGGTCTTCCCTCCAACCCCGCCACCCAGGACTTCAGCCATTGGCTGGTCTGGGCTGGCTCCACAGTGCCCCTCTGTGGCATGCAAAGGATCTGCATTCTGGATATAAGAGTTAGGCCTGAGACCGTACTCACTTCTACCTGACTATAGATGAAGTAGGTGCCGTCCACCAGTACCTCCAACTCCCCGCTGCGGGGGTGTAGTTTAAACACCTTGGGGTTCATGGTGATGCGAGACCAGTCATTGAGTACTCCACCTGAAAGATCTCAGTATGAGAGAACGGCAGTCATTCAGTACATGTCAGAATCATCTGGGCAATAGAAACAACAAATATCAAGCTGTACACAACCCCCACCCCCATTGCGATATAACCCGGATAGCCCAGGAGGCCAAGCTTTAAGAAGAACATCCGGAAGCAGAGAAAGCGGTCTGTTTGTAAACTGGCAGCCAGGCCTACTTTAGGTCCCTGGGGTCTGTATGTCCTTTCTCTTTCCTTTTCTGACTTCTCTGTCTAGAAGGATCTTTAAGCAACACCTTCCAACTGGAATTGGGGGTGGTTGGTAAGAAGAGGGTGGGCATACTGCCCTATTTTCTTTGTTGTTCTGAGACCTGCACAGGCAAAATCCAGACACTGAGGGGCAGGCTAGGTCTTATTATTCCATTTCATCTCACCAGCCATAGCTCCTGAATCCCTATTTCTTTTCCTTGTCCTTAACAGATTCCTTTTTATAGTTCCTCCACACTCATTTCTTTCTGGAAAGTCTCCATGGGCCCCCAGTAAACCACTTGGCCCAAGGATCTGTCTACTCAGAGAACTTTAGGGATCAGGGTTAAGTCAGACTTCATGGCAGCCAGACAAGGAACCTCCAGGAATAAGGCCATGTAGAGCAGAGGCATCTTTGTGAGAGTGAGGGATCAACTGCCACGCAGCCCTAGAACCAGCCAAATGGATGGAGAGGGTGTCAGAGCATGGAGGCACTGCTGCAAAGCATTTCTCATTAATACCCCATTGCAAGTGGAGAGGCATGTGAGGCAGGAAGAAGGGCTTCCCTTTCCATTCTGTAGCAAAGGGGATGTTCCTTCCCACCCTAAGAGGAGGGAGTTTAGGCTTGGGAGCCTTTTCCCTTCAAAACCATCCATTCTTAAAGATGTAGACATAGAGAACAGATTTGTGGACATGGGGCTGTGTGTGCAGGGGGGATGGAGGTGGTGGGATAAATGGAGAGAGTAGCATGGAAGAATATACACTACCATCTGTAAAATGGATAGCCAGTGGGAATCTGCCGTATGACTCAGGGAACTCAAACCAGGGCTCTGTGACAACTTAGAGGGGTGGGACGGGGTGGGAGGTAGGAGAGAGGTTCAAAGGGAGGGGATATATGTACACCTACGGCTGATTCATGCTGATGTATGACAGAGACCAAAACAACATTGTAAAGCAGTTATCCTTCAATTAAAAATAAATTTAAAAATCCATTCTTCATCCAAGAAAACATGTTTTGAAAGTCCATCCTTGGCTAGTCTCGGGAGGTCTGCCTTTCCGAGGTGTGAGGAAAAGGTGCCCATCTTCCCTTGAGGTGATAAGCAGACGGGATAGGAGTTCAGAGGAGACGCTCTGGCTCTGTCCCTCACAGAGGACCATTCTGCAGGAAATCTTCTACTCCTGACCCCTCACTCTTGATTCTGCTGGAACTAAAGATCAGCATAGACTACTACTGGGGATTGGCCCAGAGGGGTCGGAACTAGTCTTGTATGGTGGGAGCAAAATCAGTAGCTTCTGGCATAACACTGAGGCCACCCAAACAAATCTATTTCCTGATTGTCTCACTCTTCCCTGAATAGATGGTGATCATGGCCTACCCAGTGTCCTGGGTCTCAAGGCACTTGGTCCCAGCAGGACAGTTTGGGTTTTGGTGCCATTATGTTCTTACTTATGTTTCTGAGGCAATGAAGTCAGGCATCCAGGTGGCAGTCCGAGAGGTACCCAAGCCCAGTCACTAAGGAAGCAGAGCACAGCCAGTTCAGGACTGACTGGGTTCTTAGAAGCTGTTGTCCCCATGCGGCAGGTTTCTGACCCTTCATTTACTGCTTTTGTACTCACAGCCCCTCCCTTCTACTCTAAGCTCTGCAAGCATCTGGCATCTTGGCTGGCTTGCTGCTTCCTGAGGCTCCTGGGGGTTCATGCATTTTAGGCTTTGCATACCCTGGGGACTGGACATTATTTCAAAGCCCTGTTCTTTAATGAATGTTCATGTCTCTTTGGGAAGAAAATGAAGCTAATCACTCAGTGGAGTATACACACACATCACTGAAGTAGCATAGTACAGTGGAAAGAGTCAGAGAGATGTGGTTTTGAATCCCAGCTCCTACTTTTAATGGAAATCTTGGGCCAGTTAATTAACCTTTCTGAGTTTCAGTTTCGGTCTTTGTAGAAAGGAGCTAATGCCTACCTTTGTTGTGAGGATCAAATCAAATCAAAGACAAAACTCTAAAGTACCATACAAACGTAAGGCAGTAGATTTATTATGGTGTTATCCAATCTCTCTGGCACTCTGTTTCCCCACCTTTGAAATGCAGGGATTACATTAAATGTAGGATTTCTAACCTCCTTCAGTCCACCCCCTTTTTTTGTAGACACTAGCATCTCATACTTCCTACAGAGTCTAACATGCCCCCCACTTCCCTGAGAGAAATGCCCCCTCCACCCTAGACCCATCACACAAGAAGATTTGATTTTATGTATTTCTACTTTCTATAATTTGTATTGTGAAAATGTTGATCAAACTATACATATTCCCAATGGTGACTCTGATTCAGCCTCCACTTTCCAAGAATCCTGGGTTTAGACAATGTCTCAAGTCCCTTTCAGCTGCTTCTTTTTTTTAATCTGTGCTTCTAACTGCAATTTGTAGTAACCAGTCTGAGGGCAAGCAATTACTTGAAACAGCCAGCAGAGGGCAAAATGGAGTAGAGAATGGCCCCTAGTGTCAAGGGTACCTTCGGAAAGGTCTGGGAGGAACTAAGCTGGGTGGTTATTTGAAGGCTGTGGGTGAAGGTGGTGGCAGGAAAAAACTCTTCTTAGGGAGAGAGCCTACTTTGACTCTTACCATTCTTGACTTGAATCGCTGACCCTTGGCCCTGTAGATGCACCACGGCTGGCTGGGAGGATGAGAAGGACAGAGAAAGTAGTCACTGTGAGAAATGGCTGCTTGCTCAGCCACCAGTTGCCAGGATCCCACCTTCTAGTCTTCATTTGTATCCCAATTCTGACCCCTCTCCCCTGTCTTGGGACGCGAGTAGCCACATTTCTACTAGAGGGTAATATGATTTTATAGCTCTGCCAAATGTAATGCCTCTGAGCCTCATTTCCCTGTGAAATGGGGATTCTGAGAATCTCTGTCTGGCTTCTCTCACAGAGATGTCTGAAGATCAACTGAGGTGACGAATATAAAATACCCTGTAAGCCATCCAGCACCGTGCAGCTGTGTAGATTGATTGCTGTGGCCAAACAGCTGTAGTGAGAGAAGCCGTGATGAGACAAGGCGAGGCAGTGGAAACTGCCAGTAGAGATGGATCAGGAAGCTCAGAGACTAGGGAGGAGCCCTTCAGGCCATGAAGGCAGAAGGCCAGGCTGGGCTTGACCTGGAACTGGTTGGCTGATTTTCAAGAACATATTCTTAAACTTCTAAGCTGCTAACGTCAGGTGGTTGGAATGCCGACAAAGTGTCTGGTGTAGTTGGGGAGCCCCAGGACCAGGTGAATAGACCTCACTGACAGCTCATGTGAGCTGACTATTGGGCTTGGCTGTGGTGACCCTCTGTCTCCTAGGGAATGGGGAAAAATAGCTGCAGCTCAGTTTTCTTGCTAAAAGCAGGCCCTGGGGCAAAGTTTTTCTATTCATGGGAGGGGGCTGTGAATGAAAAGCCCCCAGAACCTCCAGGGTCTCCTCACAAAAGAAAGCCTCAGCAAACTTAGCAGGGAGCAAACTCAGCAGGGAGCAAACTCAAGGGTGGCTCAGGCCTGTGGCCTTCCCTTCTTCCCAGCAAGACAGCAATTCCCAGCCAACCTGGTTTTCTCGAGTTCCAGCTTTATCAGCAGCACCTGCAAAATAGGACAGGCCAGTCAGAGGGCATGCTCTGTCTACTTGCTTTTCTCTTCATCTAGGCAGCCAATGGCACTGAGCTTTTGCTCCCTGTCTGAGCCAAGCCAGGCTCAGTCTGAGCCTTTTGCCAAGCATCAACTGAGCCTTATTTTCCAGGACTCAGAGCTAGAGGGAGTCAGGGTGTGATGCAGGGCTCTGGAGTGGGAGATGACATCCCTTTCTTCTCTGACTTGTCCCTGACCTGCATCTTCAATGCGCCCAGCACCCAGAAGGAAACTGGCCTCTTGCCAACAATGGCCCAAGGCAAGTGCCACTGAGCACCCATGGTGACAGAGGAGAGTGCAGTCCTGCCACCATGGGACCCCGAGACAATGGTACTTGCTTCTTTAGCCTTTTGTTCTCTTTCTATTAATTTTCTCTGTAGAATGCATTGCCATTTGTACACATCTTGCTTCAATTGTCATTCTCCTCCTGTATGACATAAATTCCACGAGAACTGGAACCACTAGTCAATATATCTCTTGCACATAGAAAGTATGCAATGAATATTTGTAGAAAGATGGGATGAAAAAAAATTCCAAACTGCATTTCTTGGGGCCACAATGACACTGATTAGCCCTGTTTGAACTACCAGTCAAAGACTATGAGTCTTGTGGCAGTATTCTTGGACCCAGAGAAATCAGCTGTGAAGAGTCCATTTCTGTAAAAGCCCCAAGATGAGGGGAGCAGGAGAAGGAAATAGCAACTGACCTAAGCCCAGGCAGTCTGACTCCTGTCAACTCTGATTAGGCAGGTTTGGATCTGCATCTATACCTTTGGGATGGCCTTCTGGGCCCAAGGGGAAAGATGCAAAGAGATTAAATGCTATTCAAATGGGCAACGTGGTAGGGGAAGGATGTAGCACAATAAGCACTTGGTTCCTCAACCAGATTGGTCTTGGTGCCTGTGTCTGCTTCTTCCACAGCCTGAGTGACTCATAAGTTTCCAGCTCCTTGATTATCAGTGACTACTGGTCTAGCTCTATGGGAAAGGCATTTTAGAGTTCCGGGGATGAGACTACTCTAGGGCTTGTCATTCTGTCCAGCCCCCAACATTCCTCTCCATGTTGTTGTTATTGTTTAGTCGCTAAGTTGTGTCTGACTCTTTGTGACCTCATGGACTGTAGCCCACTGGGCTCCTCTGTCCATGGGATCTCCCAGGCAAGAATACTGGAGTGGGGTACCATTTCCTTCTCTAGGGGATCTTCCTGGGCCAGGGATCGAACCTGCATCTCCTGCACTGGCAGGTGAGTTCTTTACCTGGGAGCCACTAGGGAAGCCCATTCCTCCCCTTTGCCTTTTTCTAATCAAACATCAGTATGTGAAGCTAGATGCTGGAAATCAGGAGACAAAATCCACAGGTCAAGAACAGGTATCTCTTCCTTGACAGGTTGGTATAAATATGAAGTTAGAGCAAGGCAGGCCCTACTGACTTGTTCAATTCCTAGCTCTCCACTGAGCTAGGAGACCACACACCACCAGTCGTGTCTGACTTTTTGCGACCCTAAGGACTGTAGCCCACCAGGTTCCTCTGTCCATGGGATTCTCCAGGCAAGAATACTGGAGTGGGTTGCCGTGCCCTCTTCCAGGGAATCTTCCTGACCCAGGGATCAAACCAGTGTCTCTTACATCTTCTGCATTGGCAGGCAGATTCTTTACCACTAGCACCTCCTGGGAAGCCCCATAAATAAGAAGTTAGAGCAGGGCAGGCTCTACTGGCTTGTCCAATTCCTAGCTCTGACTGAGCAAGGAGACCACATACCATCATTTTAAACTGCTCTTGGAATCACCTGCTCCTGTTCTATCAGACAACTTTTAAGGAACCTAGGATGGTGGAGAGATGGAGGAACTCACCAGAAGGTCCTTGGAGGCCAGGGGGTCCTTGAGGACCAGGAGGACCTGGAGGGCCGGGTGGTCCCATAACAGTTGTTCCTGGAATCCCAGGAATCCCTGGAATCCCTGGGGGTCCTTGGGGTCCTGGAGGTCCTGGAGGTCCTGGGGGGCCATTGGGTCCAGGAGGCCCTGCCTTCTTTCCTGAAAGATGAGATTTGGTATCACATTTATAATTATTAACTGAGTGTACTGTCAGGAGTTCCACAGCTTTCTCATGACACAAAGTTGGCCCTCTGGGAGTTCCTGCTCTTAAAGAGGTGGATACTGTTATCACACACCACACACACACACACACTTTGTGTTTCATGAATCAGCATTTACAGGCTGGGTTTGAAGAAATAATGACCCTCAAGGAATTTGGTCTTGTGTGGAAACAGACACAGTCACAGGACAGTAGAAATGTTGCATTAATTGTAGGGACAAAATGCTGGAGAGGTCAGGAAGCTTAAAAAAGGAGGTTACCGTTTGGCCAAGTCCAAAGGATCAGAATCACCAAGTGGGTAGACCGTAAAAAGTGGGCCACTTTTTACAATTGAGAACTGGGCTACTGTTGCAGAGCGTGGCTCTCATGTTTACTATCCAGTTTGGTGGGCTTGATGTGGATGAGGCTAGCAACCTAGGAGGCCAGCTTGACCTTAGGACGACTATCAGCTCCAGGAAGGCTTCCTCTAGGAGTCAGGATGTGCAGGGACTTGAGCTAGGATGAGGCTGGAAAGTAGAATTGGAAGGGGTCTGGGAAGATGAGAGGTGGTGGGAGGAGGGAGGAGAGAAAGAGAGAGAGAGAAGGCTCAAGTAACATAAGGAAAGAAGGGGTAGTGGAGACCAGAGGGAGCTGAGCTGTGGAGGAAGCAGCAGGCAGGTTTTGCTTTCTCAGCTGACCTCTCTAAACCCTATTTTTAAAGAGCTCTGGGAAAGGAAATTCTGCAGAATCCCTTAGTAACATGTTCCAGTGTTTATCACCCCCTCACTGTTAGGAAGTTCTTCTGTATATTGAGCTGAAATTCCTCCTGTGGAAGTTTAAGCTCTTATACTATTGTTTGTATAGGTAGAAAAGAATAGTTGCCATTATACAGACAATAACCCTAATGTGCTCAAGGACATTAAGTCACCTATCAACTTCTATTTTTATAGGCTAAATAATCTAGCTTCCCAGAGTCTTCTTTCCTCAGAGGCCCTATTCTTGAATGTATTTATTAATCAAGCCACCAGATCCTCCCCATTTCCTCCTTGCTCTCTTTTCAGAGCAGTCTCAGCCTTCTATTCCACATTCCAGTCCTTCCCATATTCCCACCAGAACTATGTTAACCAGGTTCTAACTGTGGCCTTGAACTGAAGGCTCCAGTCCTTCCTGTTTACCTCCTCTCCTCTGTGCAGTCCAATTCAAAAACTGCAGGTGGTCACAGGAGGGCGGCTGCTTCCTCACTTCCCTGCCTTTTCACAGTCTTGTGGAAGTCCCAGGAATGGGAGCCTTTCCCCAGCCTCCATCATGGTGTCTTCACTTGTGATATTTCTTCCTTTAAAAATATACCCCCGTCAAGTCTCACTTAAATACCTCTTTCCTGACACTGCCTTCTGGCTTCCTGGACTCACAGGCTAGAGAATCCTGTTCTGATTCATCAGGTTCTCTTTTAAGGAGAATGCCACACTCAAGAAACCCAATCCCCATGGCAACGCCACTCAAGAGGTCAGTTGTCCATGTCTAACCACATCTGCATTTACAATGAAACAACAACGTTATTGTGGGGCCCCTTCCCCAGGGAGGAAAGTAAGGAAAGTACAGAGAGCTTTTCTCCCAGGAAGAGGCAGGAGTTTTAGCATTTTCCCTGCACTTAGCAGCAAAAGATTGAATCTGCCCAGTTACGAGATCTAGCCAATTTTAAGATGCAGAACAGGAAAGCCATCTCCCTTCAGATTTGGGCAGATTCCAAGTCAGGCTTATTCAGTCAGGCCCAAGTTTCAATTCCACCTAGTGTAGTGGAAAAAACAGGGAATCTGTAGTCGGGAGATAAGTCTGTAAGCCTCAGCTCTGCCATGGACATATACTTTGGGCAAATTCCTTCTTCTCCCTGAGCCTTAGTTTCTCCATCAGTGAATGAGGAGCTTGGCTTCGATGATTTCTCTGTTTCCTCGCAAGACTGAGGTTCCACAAGGAGGACTGACTTGCCCCTGAGACTCAGGAGACCTCCCTACTTGATTATAAAGGCTGCTTCTCTCATTCTTTTCTGGGTGGCACAGACACATGGGATGGTACATAGTAGGCTGTCTCCTGTCACAGAATTTCTAGGCCTAACAGTGATTTTTGAGCTAGAGGGGGTTCTGCGGGTAGTGTGAACTTCAGTATCAATACTGTGAGTCTCCTGTGATTATTAATGTAATTTTGGAAGAATCAGAGCCAGAAACTCCTCTAGTGAAAGAGAATACTGGTTGAAGTGTAAACAGAGAATGTTCACTTATGAAAATGCTAGAAGGAATCTGGGAAATAGATCCTTCTGGGATCTAGTTCTGCAGCTGGTGGTCTTTGCTTCTCTGCAACCAGGTTTAGGCAAGTGCACTTCTCATCTTTGCATACTTATAGAAAATTGGCCCAGAGAGAAGCATGCACAAAATGACCCCTGGACTAAGAGGATGACTTTAGAGTATTGCATTTCTTCTCTGGATTTCCTTACTTTAACAGAGCACTTCATGATGCAAAAGCCCAGAGACTTTTGTACGTATCAGGTTACCCTGTGTAGTCTTAGATGGAAGAATACACACAATTTTTTTAGTGACACTCAAATTGTTGACAGAATGAATTAAGAGTGGGGAGAGAGAGTTATGGGAGGGGGAAAATTCCATTAAAGGATGGACATGAAATGAACAAATCAATTTACCTCTTCAGGCACGTGCCTACACATTGTATCCAAGGAAATCCATATTAAATGGCTTCTAAATCACTTTTAGCCAAGGCAAATGTTTAAGGCCCGTGTGCATTCTATTCCCAGTAATGGCCCATGTACCAGGTAGTAGTGCTGGGCAGCAATTCGAGTCACTACCAGAAGCTTTGGGATCTCCTGAGTTTGTAATTCCAGAGCTTCTCACATAGACAATTGCCTTCTAATACCACTGCCAAGAGTGTTCTCTCGGGGTCATCCCTTGGCTGACACTGAACCGGGTGCTGTTCCCCACCACACGTATGCCCTATATTTGGGTAAATCACTAGCCTACTTGCTGTTTCCCCAGATATGATGTGTTCTTTTATACCTCCGAGACCTGCCAGTTCTCTTTGCTAGAATGTTCTTCCCTTTCTCTTTTCCCCCCTCATCCTTCAAAGTCCAGGTTAGATAATATTTCCTCTGAGATGTGGTACCTCATCCCCCAGGGAGAACTACTTGTTCTTTCTCTGTGCTCTCCCCAGGACCTGCTCATGCTGCTGTGATTGAATTTTTAAATACTATAATACAATTATTTGTGTGTTCTTCCATGATTCCAACTATACTGGGAGATTTTGGAGGGCAGAAACCATTCATCTTCATCTCTGTATCTCAGTTGATGCTTATTCACTGTCTAGTGAATGAGTGAGTAGGAAAAAACCCCTAGTAGCTATCATTACAAAGCACTCTTGAGGCTACCTATTAAGAAAAAAAAGAAGTCAACCCTGGGCTCATGTTAGGAGCAGAGGGTGTCATTGTCCAGGCCAGGGGAGCTTTCTAGGTTTGTTAAAATTTCTGTCTTAAAGGGATCTGACAAGAACAGAAAACTACACACTTGAAAGTCAAATTTGCTTTCTTAAAAGACAGAATAGCTCAGTGAATGCCCAGGCCCCACAGAGAAATGTTTCTTCACTGATTCCAGTTCTCTGGCTATTTCCCAATTTTGCTCAGCTCAGGTCCTCAGGGGCCAGGCCATTCCTCAGCCTCTATCCAACAGGGACACAAGTTTCCCATGTGAGCCATGGCACCTCAAGCCACTGGAGTACCCTAGTGCCCAGAGAAGTGTCAGGAGGCAGCTAAAGCCAGTGTTTTGGGTCTAATCTAGGGTTGATAATATATTCTATAAAGCTCCAGAAATGTTAACAGAATTATTTCACTTAGAATATTTTAATGAAAAATCATAAATTTCACTCTATTTTCCTCCCCAGTCAGAACACAAAAACAAATAGGTACTTAAAACTGGTTTCAAGGTTGGATTTCTTAGACCTAAGGAGTGAACCATATTGCCTGGTCCTGTCTTTTGGAACCTATCTGTCGTTGGGTTCTTCTTTTCAAGCAGGCAAGCTCTTGTACAAACTCGTGGGTCATTCCCATTCCAAGTACACTGGAGACTTACAGACCCAGCAATAGTACAATGGATCCACTCAACTAGAAGCTTCTTGGAAAAGACTAAGGGTACTACTATAGCCAAGTTTTTCCATCATAAAGAATATACTGAAATGCCAGAGCAAGAAATATCTTCCCTGACTACTTGAGAAATAGGCGAGGGATAGCTTTTAGGCCAAAAAAGAGGGTACTGACATCTCTCAGGACATCATTCATACCTGCACATTGATTTGATAAAGGAGGAGGAAAAAAGAGAAAAGAGAAGGTCAGGGGAAAGAGTAAGGGAGAATGAAGGAAAGAGAGGTAAAATGAATTGTATGGAAGAGGGAACAAGAAAGAAAAGCAAAAACAACTTTTATAAGTTGCTAAGAAGCAATTCTATTTTTAATAGATTATCACTGAAAAATGATAGCTATTTCTTATTCCCTGGAAGCTATAGTACTCAAGAAGATCACATGTGACTGAGTAAAATAATGGACAAACAGCACTGAAAGAGTATAAAAATCCTTCTCCCTTGATTTTTTTCTTCTAATTTTAGAAAAGACACGATGGCAATTTTATAAAATCAAGAGATTGACTTACCCTTTTTCTTGTTTTTAACAGGACCTATTAAAAAGAAAAAATGGAAATTTAAGTCACTGCAAATTAACAGATAGTGTGTATTCTTCAAGATGTTCACAGGAGGGAGCACTAAGAAACTGCAAATTTGAGAGAGCCCCAAGCTGAGGGTCAGGTTATTGGCAAGGCATCTAACAACTATCAGACCTCCCCAATCTGTCTCTGACTGTTGTAACAATAAAGTTACAAGGAAGATTCTTTCCTAGGGAGAAAAATCTTTCAGGCTTAGTCTTTGGAGTGAAGGAATGAGTACTTCTCCATAAAAATGAAATGTCCAGAAATGCAGAACTCAACAACCTTAGGATGGCATTCGATTAGTTGTGCAAGTCCTGAGACACACATTCAGGTCAGGAACTGATATGAAATCTCGTGTTGAAGCTTGAACGAAAAAAGGGTCATTTTCATGGAAGGAGCAGAGCACTAGCAGTTTACTTTTTAGTCCCTTCCTTGCCGTTACTTAAATTGTTAGTTATACAAGTAGTGCAGCCATAATACATTCACATGGGGGCCACATGAACTCCTACTTTAATTTATCATAAGTTAACAGACACCTTAAAAGAAGTGTCAACCGTTACACCAACAATGGAATCACAAGCATTTTCTGGGGAATTACTTCTAAAGAAAACAATTCTAATCAATTGAGGGCACTCAGAAAACCCAAGGCTTTTCTCATACAGTTAGGTAACAATCACTCCTTAGACATACACAGTTTAGCTGTCTCCAGACGTGCAGGCATGTTTTTCCCTACCGGGGACACAATTCACTTCACTCTGTAGGGGGATTTCATTTTCTTTAGATGCAGGTATTTGAAATCTGTTCCAAACTCCCATGAAGACTCTAATGGACCACATTAAACCCCTGTCAGTGCCCTCAGGAGCTCACAAGAAGAACATCAAGCATTTGCTGTATATTGTTTCATAGACTATGAAACATATTTCCATCTGTCATCTTATTTTATTCTTGCAACAAGCCTGAATGATCTTTACTAGTAAGAGCTCGTTCTATCAGAGATTCTGTCTAAGCAGACTCAATCAGAAGTCATAGTCTCTAACTTGGAGGGCTGCCAGTGTGGCCATCAGTCCCTTGAAAACCAATGTCTGTGTAGACTTTCCTGGCAAAATAATTTCACGTGCCACTGTAGGTATTATTATGTGCAGGGAATGTTTATGGTTGGGTTTAGCAACCTGCTGCATTTAAGGTCATGATCCTCCATTCTCTATCCTCATTTTTTCTCTCTCTCCTCCTAGTTTCTTTACTGCCTATCTTTTATGTTTGTTTTTAACAGCACTGAGATTGTACACAGAGGTTCTGGCAAGGAAGCACAGCTAGACAGATATTACTAAATAAGAGGTAGCTTGAGAAGGGCCACCTTCTTGAATAAGAAAGCTATTTGTGGAAGGATTTACATAGAAAGGCCTAATCCCATCAACCAGCTACCAGCTAACTAGTTGGTTACCTCAGCCTGGGAGACCAGTGAGACGACAGCCATTGCAGACACTGCCCTCATAGACAGATTGTATTAGCCCTGGCCAAGCTTTGGACCATTTTAGCTGGTTAAAAGGGTACTACTGTTACACTGTGGGCTTCCCTGATAGCTCAGTTAGTAAAGAATCCGCCTGCAATGCAGGAGACCCCAGTACGATTCCTGGGTGGGGAAGAGCCACTGGAGAAGGGATAGGCTACCCACTCCAGTTGTTGAGCTTCCCTTGTGGCTCAGCCAGTAAAGAATCTGCCTGCAATGCGGGAGACCTGGGTTCGATCCCTGGGTTCGGATGATCCCCTGGAGAAGGAAACAGCTACCTACTCCAGTATTCTGGCCTGGAGAATTCCATGGACTATATAGTCCATGGGGTCGCCAAGAGTCGGACAAGACTGAGTGACTTTAACTTCACTGTTACATCAGACTTCGAAGAAGGCTTTGAGAAAATTAGATGATCACCATGCAACCAGTCCTTACTGAGCATGCCAAGGAAGGAAGAACAGTACATAATGAAACAAGTCTATTCTCAGAGAACTTATAGTTGAATGGGAAAGTACTAAAAGGGAGAGACTTAAGGAATTATACTGGTTAGTTGAGGAAAAAAATTCCTGGAGGAAGTTTGACCTCAGAAGGAAAAGGAGAGAAAGGGAAGTTAAGAATTTTTTATTAACTTCTATTATTTTTATATCAGAAATATCTACTTATTACATATACATAAATGCATGCATATATACATACATAGAAAAGAGGAGCAAAATGGAAAAAATAGCTTTAAAAAACTACTCACAAACAACCCTTATTAACACTTTATGTATATCTAGAAATTTTCTATGCATATAAGTAGGTATTTTCACAAAATAGGATCTTGTTGCTTGATACCTTTCTTCTATGTCAGTAACTACATTTCTACATTGTTATTTTAAATTTGGATACATCAGCATTACATAGGTAACTCTGTATTTTTTCTGGTTCTTTCATTTTTGTATTTAAATCTTTTAATTAATCTGGTATAGATTTGGTATATTGTGTGAGGTAAGTTCAGTTCAGTTCAGTCGCTAAGTCGTGTCTGACTCTTTGTGACCCCCATTGACTGCAGCATGCCTGGCCTCCCTGTCCATTACCAACTCCCGGAATTTACTCAAACTCATGTCCATTAAGTCCATGATGCTATCCAACCATCTCATCCTCTGTCATCCCCTTCTCCTCCTGCCTTCAATCTTTCCCAGCATCAGGGTATTTTCAAATGAGTTAGTTCTTCACATCAGGTGGCCAAAGTATTGGAGTTTCAGCTTCAACGTCAGCCCTTCCAATGAATATTCAGGACTGATTTCCTTGAGGATAGACTAGTTGGATGTCCTTGCAGTCCAAGGGACTCTCCAGAGTCTTCTCCAACACCACAGTTCAAAAGCATCAATTCTTCAGTGCTCAGCTTTCTTTATAGCCCAGCTCTCACATCCATACATGATTACTGGAAAAACCATAGCCTTGACTAGACAGACCTTTGTTGACAAAGTAATGTCTCTGTTTTTAATATGCTGTCTAGGTTGGTCATAACTTTTCTTCCAAGGAGTAAGCGTCTTTTAATTTCATGGCTGCAGTCACCATCTGCAGTGATTTTGGAGCCCCCCAAAATAAAGTCTGCCACTGTTTCCATTGTTTCCCCATCTATTTGCCATGAAGTGATGGGATAAAATTTTTATCTTTATTTTCTGAAATGGTCATGGTGTGAAGAGGGCTGACAGCTACAGGTGCTCAAGGCCCATCTTCCACTTGATTCTATCTGCTCAGTGAACATTTGGCATATCCCTTGAAAAAAAATGAGGATGAAAAAGTATAGACAGATTATCCTTAGATTGTATCACACTTCCCATAGGTGCTAGTGAGTACATCATTTCAACAATATAGGAAGGAGTTCTTTCATAGCTCACCATAGCCAGTAAATAATTCTTATAAGTTTCAACATGGTCCTATAGGTCCTGGTTCATTTTTTTAAATTAAAAAAAAATTAATTGAAGGAAAATTGCTTCACAATGTTGTATTGGTTTCTGATGTACAACAATGAAAATCAGCCTAATTATACATATATCACCTCCCTCTTGAGCCTCCCCAGAGAAGGCAATGGCACCCCACTCCAGTACTCTTGCCTGAAAAATCCCATGGATGGAGGAGCCTGGTGGGCTGCCGTCTATGGGGTCACATAGAGTTGGACACGACTGAAGTGACTTAGCAGCAGCAGCAGCTTGAGCCTCCTTCCCTTTCCCCCAAGTTCTGGTTCTATATCAACCATTCTCATTTCTTTTGCTCAAGGTCATTGTGGTTTTCCATCTTCTAGAGAGAAAATACCAGGGAGCTAGAACTATCCCATGTTAGACATGAATACCTTGACCTAGAGCAAAAGCAGTAACCTCTGCTCTGTTCTGTATCTTTTTAGATATGTTGACTTATTTTCTCTATATGCTTCAGAACCTTTTACATGCCTACTCAGAGCACTACTGGTGTTACATGTCTGTTTCCATGCTAACAGGCTAATTTCTCTATCATTCTAATACCCTCTATTTGGAACCATCATGGTTTCTACAGGCAAAATCCACAAATACATCAGAGGGGGACAGACAGGTGTGTAGTCGCTGAGATTGCTTCTATAGGAGGAAATCTGAGATTTGACAGGTTTTGATTAATGTGGGCAAGCTATTTGCTCTGATATTAAGAAAACGGAGTCTTGTAACCACATCAGGGCCATGGAAGCTGGCAGCAGTCCTAGCCTGAGTCTGGTTCTGACTCAATCACAAACTGATCATAAGGCAAGTGTTCCATTTTATTTTGATTCTTTAACTTCTAAATTAGGGAATACCTTGTACACTTTGTCTCTATTCAAACATAGGATTCTGATGAAGATAAATGATACTATAATTAAAGTTAACATTTATTGAATATATATGAGCCATGCACTGTGCTAGATGCTTAGCATATCTCATTTAGGTCTTATAACAATCTAGCAAAGTAGGCATTATTATGCTTATTTTATAGATGAAGCGATGGATTAAATTAATTGCACAGTCACATGGCTTCTACATATTTTCAGGTAAGTTGAAACTTCAAAAAGATTCATGTTTTTCTAGATGTGCTTTGAAATTAAAACATAAACGTATATACTTCCAATTTCTGGTTTCACACATCAAGTTCTTAGAAGCCATCACTCCCATAGTCACAATAAGAAAAAAGCTGAACAAACTTAAAATCACTACTTCTTAGATCCATCAGAGAAGTGAGGTCCCCAGGCAAACTGCTGTTCTATAAGATGGAGAGACAGACTAGTGGACACAGAGACTTATAGCCGACTAGGAATAGAAGCCTGTACCCGAAGTCAGTATCAGTAAGAACACTTTAAAACTATAATCAAAAGATTGCTAGATTCTCAGTGTGGACAAAGTAGATCAAGGGATAACAGTCCTCAGAAGGTTCAGTCTTAGGGAGTTCCCCACACTTTCATGTGTTTTACTTTCAAGAGCACTACCAAGTTCTCACTATGTGACTGGAGAAAAATGCTCTTGTGCCTCTAGCAAGGGGAGAGGAAAGCAGCCATCTTGAAATATATCTGGACCTCTCTATTATCTTTAACAAGGCCTGCCCTCAAGGAAAACTTTTATCAGAGTCTAACTGACTGAGGTTTTACCAGAGGCATACTGACGTGGGGGATAGGAAATGCCCAACTCAGTTCAGTGCAGTTCAGTTGCTCAGTCATGTCCGACTCTTTGGGACCCCATGGACTGCAGCAGGCCAGGCCTCCCTGTCCATCACCAACTCCCGGAGATTGCTCAAACTCATGTTCATCGAATCAGGGATGCCATCCAGCCATCTCATCCTCTCTGTCATCCCCTTCTCCTCCTGCCTTCAATCTTTCCCAGCATCAGAGTCTTTCCCAGTGAGTCAGTTCTTCACATCAGGTGGCCAAAGTATTGGAGCTTCAGCTTCAGCATCAGTCTCTCCAATAAATATTCAGGATTGATTCCCTTTAGGATGTATTGGTTTGATCTCCTTGAAGTCCAAGGGAACTTCAAGAGTCTTCTCCAACACCACAGTTCAAAAGAATCAATTCTTCAGTGCTCAGCTTTCCTTATGGTCCAACTCTCACATCCATACATGACTACTGGAAAAACCATAGCTTTGACTAGATGGACCTTTGTCAGCAAAGTAATTTTTCTGCTTTTTAATATGCTCTCTAGGTTGGTCTTAGCTTTTCTTCCAAGGACCAAGCATCTTTTAATTTCATGCCTTCAGTCACCATATGCGATGATTTTAGAGCCCCCCAAAATAGTTTCTCACTGTTTCCATTGTTTCCCCATCTATTTGCCATGAAGTGATGGGACCAGATGCCATGATCTTCGTTTTTTGAATGTTGAGCTTTAAGCCAACTTTTTCACTCTCTTCTTTCACTTTCATCTAGATGCTGTTTAGTTCCTCTTTACTTTCTGCCATTAAGGTGAAGGTGGTGTCATCTGCATATCTGAGTTTATTGATATTTCTCCCAGCAATCTTGATTCCAGCTTGTGTTTCCTCCAGCCTGGCATTTAGCATGATGTACTCTGCATATAAGTTGAATAAGCAGGGTGACAATATACAGCCTTGACATACTCCTTTCCCAATCTGGAAATAGTCCAGTTCTAATGTTGCTTCTTGACCTGCATATAGATTCCTCAGGAGGCAGGTAGGGTGTTCTGGTATTTCCATCTCTTGAAAAAATTTCCACAGGTTGTTGTGATCCACCATCAAAGGCTTTGGCATAGTCAATAAAGCAAAAGTAGATGTTTTTCTGGAATTCTCTTGCTTTTTCTATGATCCAATGGATGTCAGCAATTTGATCTCTGGTTCCTCTGCCTTTTCTAAATTCAGCTTGAACATCTACAAGCTCTCTGTTGAAGCCTTGCTTGGACTTACCAAGATGGCAGAGTAGAAGGATGTGCACTTATCTTTTCCTGCAAGAACTCCAAAGTTGCAACTTGCTGCTGAACAACCATCTACAGGAGAATGTTGGATCCCACCAAGAAGAGATACCACACTTTGAAGTGCAAAGAAGAAGCCCCAACAAGAAGGTAGGAGGAGCCAAATTGCATTTAGAATCAAATCCCATATCCACCAGGGATGCTTGGAGGACTCAAACAAAACCTTGTGTACGCCAGGAACCACAGACCCCACTGAGTCTGAGTCAGACCTGCCTTTGAGTGTTTGAGTGTCTCCTGCGGAGGCACGGGTCAGCAGTGGCCTGCTCCAGGGACAGGGGCTCTGGCTGCAGCAGACCTTGGTCATGCAGTATGTAGCATAAGCCCTCTTCGAGGAGGTCACCATTAGTCCCACCATAGAGCTTCCAGGCAGATGGCCCACAAACTGCAGAACAATTATAGCAAAGAAATTCTTATACTGTTAAGAAAGCTCTAGGACCTACAATAGATTCCCAACCTGGGTATCCAGCAAAGTGACTGAGAACCCCCAGGGAATTTGACTTTGGAGGCCAGTGGGATTTGATTACAGAACATCTACAGGACTGGGGAAACAGACTCTTGCAGGGCCCAAACAAAGCCTTGTGTGCACCAGGAGCCAGGAGAGACAGTGTCACCACAAGAGACTGAGCCAGACGTGCCTGTGAGTGTCCAGGAGGTCTCCAGTGGAGGTGTGAGTTGACAGTGGCCTTCTGCAGGGTCAGGGACACTGAACACAACAGTGTGTGCACAAGTCCTTTTGAAAGACGTCATTAACCCTACTATAGTTTGCCCTCATCCAAACCACAGGAAGGGAACACAGCCCTGCCCATCAACAGAAAACTGGATTAAAGATTTACTGAGCATGGCCCCAAAATGATGCTGTTAAAGTGCTGCACTCAATATGCCAGCAAACTTGGAAAACTCAGCAGGGGCCACAGGACTGGAAAAGGTCAGTTTTCATTCCAATCCAAAAGAAAGGCAATGCCAAAGAATGCTCAAAATACTGTACAGTTGCATTCATCTCACACACTAGCAAAGTAATGCTTAAATTTATTCCAGCCAGACTTCAGCAGAACAACTTCCAGATGTTCAAACTGGATTTAGAAAAGGCAGAGAGGAACCAGAGATCAAACAGCCAATATCCAATGGATCAAGAAAAGCAGGTGAGTTCCAGAAAAACGTCTACTTCTGCTTTATTGACTATGCCAAAGCCTTTAACTGCATGGATCACAACAAACTATCGAAAATTCTGAAAGAGATGGGAAACCAGAGTACCTTACCTGCCTCCTGAGGAATCTGTATGCAGGTCAAGAAGCAACAGTTAGAATCAGACATGGAAAAATGGACTGGTTCCAAATTGGGAAAGGAGTACGTCAAGGCTGTATATTGTCACCCTGCTTATTTAACTTATATGCAGAGTACATCATGCGAAATGCCAGGCTGGAGGAAACACAAGCTGGAATCAAGATTGCTGGGAGAAATATCAATAAACTCAGATATGCAGATGACACCACCTTCACCTTTATGGCAGAAAGCAAAGAGGAACTAAACAGCATCTAAATGAAAGTGAAAGAAGAGAGTGAAAAAGTTGGCTTAAAGCTCAACATTCAAAAAACGAAGATCATGGCATCTGGTCCCATCACTTCATGGCAAATAGATGGGGAAACAATGGAAACAGTGAGAGACTTTATTTTGGGGGGCTCTAAAATCATCGCATATGGTGACTGAAGGCATGAAATTAAAAGATGCTTGGTCCTTGGAAGAAAAGCTAAGACCAACCTAGAGAGCATATTAAAAAGCAGAAAAATTACTTTGCTGACAAAGGTCCATCTAGTCAAAGCTATGGTTTTTCCAGTAGTCATGTATGGATGTGGGCGTTTGAAAACAAAGAAAGCTGAGTGCCAAAGAATTGATGCTTTTGAACTGTGGTGTTGGAGAAGACTCTTGAGGGTCCCTTGGACTGCAAGAATATCAAACCAATTAATCCTAAAGGAAATCAACCCTGAATATTCATTGGAAGCACTGATGCTGAGGTTCCAATACTTTGGCCACCTGATGCTAAGAGCTGACTCATTGGAAAAGACATTGATGCTGGGAAAGATTGAAGGCAAAAGGAGAAGGGGGCAGCAAAGGATGAGATGGTTAGATAGCCACATTGATTCAATGGACATGAGTTTGAGCAAACTGCAGGAAATAGTGGAGGACAGGGGAGCTTGGCATGCTGCAGTCCATGGAGGTGCAAAGAGTCAGATATGACTTAGTGACTGAACAACAACAACTAAAAACATTGGAAGTCTTAGACCCTAGTTCAGAAGTTTCTATGGATAATCAAAGACCACATGAAGAGACTAATATAAGAACAATGAGACAATTTTAGTCTCTGACACCACAGCTACATCAAAGAGTAAACAAAAACTAACTCTTGTTGCTGTTGTTGTTTAGTTGCTAAATCATGTCTGACTCTTTTCAATTCCATGGACTGGAGCCTGCCAGGTTCCTCTGTCTATGGAATTTCCCAGGCAAGAATACTAGAGTGGGTTGCAATTTAAAGTGCTCTTAAAGATCTCCAGGGGATCTTCCTGACACAGGGATCGAAACTGTGTCTCCTGCTTGGCAAGCAGATTCTTTACCATTGAGCCACCTAGGAAGCCCAGATTAACTCTTAGTTGAACATAAAACCTTTACACTACTGGCCTACCTAACTCAGTTTCTTTTATCCAGTAAATCATGTCTGGTTTTCAGTCAAAAATTACAAGGCATAGTAAAGGTTAAAAACATAGTCTGGAGTGATAAACCAAGCATCAGAACCAGACTCAGAAAGGAAAGAGGAGATATTATAACTGATATCACAGAAATACAAAGGAGCATGCCTGTGTACATGCAGGTTAATTCGCTTCAGTTATGTCTGATTCTTTGCAACACTGTGGATTGTAGCCTACCAGGCTCCTCTGTCCAGGGGATTCTCCCTGCAAGAATACTAGAGTGGGTTGCCATGACCTCCTCCAGGGGATCTCCTTGACCCAGGGTTTGAACCCACGTTTCCTACATTGGCAGATGGGTTCTTTACCACTGAGCCACCAGTGAAGCCAATGGAATATTACTTGGCCATAAAAAAGAATGGACAACAACACAGATGACCTTGAGGGCATTATTCTAAGTGAAATAAGTCAGACAGAGAAGGTCAAATACCATATGATCTCTCTTATATGTAGAATTAAAAAATAGATAAACAAACAAACCAAGCTCATAGATACAGAGAACAGATTGGTGGCTGCCAGAGGTGAAGGTTGGAGGATGGGTAGCAGAAATGGGTGAACATTTTTTTAAGTTTAAATAAACTGAATTAAAAAATAAAATTGGCTATCCAAAACAACAACAACAATAACTCACTATTAGTGAGGTAGTGAACTTGAAGATGTCAATAGAAACTTCATACATGAAATGTAAAGATAAAAAAGGAATGAAAAAGATGGAATAGCATATCCAAAGAGTGTGGTACAATTACAAATGGGGTATATATACATAATAGGACTACCAGAAGAGAGAGAGAGGAGGGAACAGAGCAAACATTTGAAGTAATATCAAATAAGAGTTTTCTGAAAGTAATAACAGACACCAAACCTTAGATCCAGAAAACTCAGAGAATATCAAGCAGGACAAATACCAAAATGCTGACCACTAGGCATATCATATTCAAACTGCAGAAAATAAAAGACAAAGAGACAATCTTTAAAGAAGGCAGAGGAGTAAAAAAAAAATTACATTGGCTTCTCTTCAGAAACTATTCAAGCAAGAGAGTGCAGTGAAATATTTAAAGTGTTTAAAGAAAAAAAAAAAAGCTAGAATTCTGTATCCAGCAAAATTGTTCTTCAAAAATGAAGCTGAAATAAAGACTTTCTCAAACAAAAATTGATTGAATTTGTTGCCAGGAGACATGTCTTATAAGAAATGTTAAAAGAAGTCCTTCAGAAAAGGAAAATTATATAGGTCAGAAACTTGGATCTACATAAAGAAAGAATATTAGAGAAGGACTTAATAAAAGTAAAAGAAAATCTTTTATTTTACTTATTCTTAATTGACTTAATAGATAATAGTTCACTCAAAACAGTAATAGCAAAGATGTATTCAGTGATTATAGCTCATGAATAAGTGAAAAAAATAACAGCTGTGCTATAAAGGATGCAGGAAGGAACTGGAAATGCTTTGCTATAAGGTACTTGTACTACCTGCAAAGTGGTATAATAGTATTTGAAAGTAACCTTGGATAAGTCATAAATATATATTTCAAACTCTAGGGTAACCACTAAACTTTTTTAAAAGTATAATTGATATGAAAAAGGAAAGAAAATGGAATCATAGCAATATAAAATGTTTGATTAAAACCAGAGAAGGCAGAAAAAGAGTGGAAGACAGAAAAAGAAACAAAGAAGTGGTCAATGAATACAAAAAGTTACAAACATAATATATATTAACGAGCTATATCAGTAATCAATTAAAAAAACATTTCTTCAGTTCTCTCCTATTATTTACTTATTCATTTGGCTGCACTGGGTCTTAGTTGCAGTACCTGAGGTCTTCAGTCTTCACTGTGCCATGATCTGTTTTTGCAGTATGCAGCATCTTTAGTTGCAGCATGCAAACTCTTAGCTACAGCATGTCAGATCTAGTTCCCTCAACAGGGATCAAACCTAAGCCCACTGCATTGGGAGCCCATAGTCTTATTCACTGGACCACCAGGGAAGTCCTTCAATAACCACCTTGAATGGAATAAATATACCAGTTAACAGATAGAAACTGTCAAAGTAGATAAAAAACCAATAGCCAACTATTTCTGTAAGAAATACACTTTAAATATAAGACAAAGGCAGATTAAAAGTAAAGGGATGGTGAAAGATATGCAATGCTAACACTAATCAAAAGCAAGCTAATTTCAGACAAAGTTGACTTCAGAGGAAGGGAAATTATAAGGAATGAAGGGAAATTATCAGGAATTATATAGTGATAGAGGGGTCAATTTTCCATGACATAAGATCCTTTAATCTTATGGCAAAATCTGATGACTCCACGATTATAGTTGGAGACTTCACCATCCCTTGATCAGTAACTGCAATACCCAGCAGGATAAAATTGGTAAGGATATATTGAGCTGAATAGCACATTAATCAACTAGTATCTAACTGACATTTATAGAATACTTCATCCAACAATAGCAGGATATACAGTCTTCTCAAGTTCACATGGAACATTCACTGAGATAAACATTATGTGTCATAAAACATACCTTAGCAAATTTAAAAGCATAGATATCATATTAATTGTACTCTCATATTACAATGGAATTAAACTAGAGATCAGTAACAGAAAGTAGCTGGAAAATCATATGGATTACAATAGGAAAAAAGATCTAAACGATTTTGGAAAATATTTAATGTAAGATTCCACCTCAGGAAACTAGAAAAAGAAGAGCAAATTAAATTCAAGTAAGCCCAAGAGAAGAAAAATAAAAATCAAAGTAAAAGAAATGAAATTGAGAATAAGAAAGCAATGAAAAAAAAGATCAATGAAACCAAAAGCTGGTTCTTTGAAAAGATGAATAATATCGATAAACCCTTACCTAAGCTAACCAAGAAAGGGAGAGAAAAAACACAAATTATTAATATCAGAAAGAAGGGCCATTACTACTGATCTAATGTACATTAAAAGGATAATAAAATAATACCATGAATAAACTGCTCACAAATTTGATAACTTAGATGAAACTGGCTAATTATTTGAAAGATACAATCTATCAAGACTCATATAAGGAGAAATATATAACCTGAAAATATAATTTATAAATGATAACACATCTATATATTAAAGAAATTGACTATATAATCTGATTAGGCCTATATCTATTAAAGAAATTGAATCAACAATTAATAACCTTTTAAAACAGAAAGTACCAGGCCCAGATGGTTTCACTGGTGAATTTTACCATTTAGGGAAGAAATTATAACAATTCTCTACAACCTCTTGCAGAAAATAGAACCAGATGGAACATTTTCTAGCTCATTCCATGAAGACAGAATTATCATAATACCAAAGTCAAATATATTAAAAGAAAGGAAAACTACAGACCAAAATCTCATTGAAAATAGTTGCAAAAATCCTCAACAAAATATTAGCAAGTCAAAATCAACGATGTTACAAAAATTATACAGCACAACTAAGTGGTATTTAACCTGGTACACAAGGCTGATTTAATATTCAAAAACTAACTTAATGCATCATACAGTGACATGCTTAAGAAAAACCATATGATCATTATCAACAGATGCAGAAAAATCATTTGATAAAATCCAAGATCCATTCATGATAAGGGCTCTTGTCAAATTAGGAGAAGAGAGAAACTTGATCAATTTGATTTAAAAAATCTATAAAAATCTATAGCTAATATCATATTTATGCTGAGAAACTAGATGATTTCACTCTAAGACTGAGAATGAGGCAAGGATGTCCTGTCTGACCACTCCTATTTGACATCATACTGGAGCTCTCAGTTAATGCAATAAGGTAAGACAAGAAAGAAAATGCATACAACAGGTACATGAAAACATGCTGGACATCGCTAATTATTTAGTTCAGTTCAGTCACTCAGTCGTGTCCGACTCTTTGCGACCCCATGAATCGCAGCACGCCAAGCCTCCCTGTCTGCCACCAACTCCCTGAGTCCACCCAAACCCATGTCCATTGTGTCAGTGATGCCATCCAACCATCTCATCCTCTGTTGTCCCCTTCTCCTCCTGCCCTCAATCTTTCCCAGCATCAGGGTCTTTTCCAATGAGTCAGTTCTTTGCATCAGGTGGCCAAAGTATTGGAGTTTCAGCTTCAACATCAGTCCTTCCAATGAACACCCAGGACTGATCTCCTTTAGGATGGACTGGTTGGATCTCCTTGCAGTCTAAGGGACTCTCAAGAGTCTTCTCCAGCACCACAGTTCAAAAGCATCAATTCACCGGTGCTCAGCTTTCTTCACAGTCCAACTCTCACATCCATACATGACTACTGGAAAAACCATAGCCTTGACTAGATGGACCTTTCTTGGCTAAGTAATGTCTCTGCTTTTTAATATGATGTCTACGTTGGTCATAACTTTCCTTCCAAGGAGTAAGTGTCTTTTAATTTCAAGGCTGCAATCACCATCTGCAGTGATTTTGGAGCCCAGAGAAATAAAGTCAGCCACTGTTTCCACTGTTTCCCCATCTATTTGCCATAAAGTGATGGGACCAGATGCCATGATCTTCGTTTTCTGAATGTTGAGCTTTAAGCCAACTTTTTCACTCTCCTCTTTCACTTTCATCAAGAGGCTCTTTAGTTCCTCTTCACTTTCTGCCATAAAGGTGGTGTCATCTGCATATCTGAGGTTATTGATATTTCTCCCAGCAATCTTGATTCCAGCTTGTGCTTCCCCCAGCCCAGCGTTTCTCATGATGTACTCTGCATAGAAGTTAAATAAGCAGGGTGACAATATACAGCCTTGATGTACTCCTTTTCCTATTTGGAACCAGTCTGTTGTTCCATGTCCAGTTTTAACTGTTGCTTTCTGACCTGCATACAGGTTTTTCAAGACGCAGGTCAGGTGGTCTGGTATGCCCATCTCTTTTAGAATTTTCCACAGTTTATTCTGATCCACACAGTCAAAGGCTTTGGCATAGTCAATCAAGCAGAAATAGATGTTTTTCTGGAACTCTCTTGCTTTTTTGATGATCCAGTGGATGTTGGCAATTTGATCTCTGGTTCCTCTGCCTTTTCTAAAACCAGCTTGAACATCTGGAAGTTGACGGTTCACGTATTGCTGAAGCCTGGCTTGGAGAATTTTGAGCATTACTTTACTAACATGTGAGATGAGTGCAACTGTGCAGTAGTTTGAGCGTTCTTTGGCATAGCCTTTCTTTGAGATTGGAATGAAAACGGACCTTTTCCAGTCCTGTGGCCACTGCTGAGTTTGCCAAATTTGCTGACATACTGAGTGCAGCACTTTCACAGCATCAGCTCTTAGAATTTGAAATAGCTCAACTGGAATTCCATCACCTCCACTAGCTTTGTTCATAGTGATAATTCCTAAGGCCCATCTGACTTCATATTCCAGGATGTCTGGCTCTAGGTGAGTGGGGGTGTTCACACCTTCATGATTATCTGGGTTGTAAAGATATTTCTGTACAGTTCTTCTGTGTATTCTTGTCACCTCTTCTTAATATCTTCTGCTTCTGTAAGGTCCCTACAATTTCTGTCGTTTATTGAGCCCACCCTTGCATAAAATGTTCCCTTGGTATCTCTAATTTTCTTGAAGAGATCTCTAGTCTTTCCCATTCTATTGTTTTCCTCTATTTCTCTGCATTGATCTCTGAGGAAGGCTTTCTATTCTTTGGAACTCTGCATTCAAATGGGTATATCTTTCCTTTTCTCCGTTGCTTTTCACTTCTCTTTTCACAGCTATTTGTAAGGCTTCCCCAGACAGCCATTTTGCATTTTTGCATTTCTTTCCTATGGGGATGGTCTTGATCCCTGTCTCCTGTACAATGTCACAAACCTCCGTCCATAGTTCAACAGGCACTCTATCTATCAGATCTAGTCCCTTAAATCTATTTTTCACTTCCACTGTATAGTCATAAGGGATTTGATTTAGGTCATACCTGAATGGTCTAGTGGTTTTCCCCACTGTCTTCAATTTAAGTCTGAATTTGGCAATAAGGAGTTCATGATCTGAGCCACAGTCAGCTCCCAGTCTTGTTTTTGCTGACTGTATAGTGCTTCTCCATCTTTGGCTACAAAGGATATAATAAATCTGATTTTGGTGTTGACCATCTGGTGATGTCCATGTGTAGAGTCTTTTCCTGTGTTGTTGGAAGAGGGTGTTTGCTATGACCAGTGCGTTGTCTTGGCAGAACTGTGTTAGCCTTTGCCCTCCCTGCCTCATTCTGTACTCCAAGGCCAAATTTGCCTGTTATCCCAGGTGTTTCTTGACTTCCTACTTTTGCATTCCAGTCCCCTATCATGAAAAGGACATCTCTTTTGGGTGTTAGTTCTAGCAGGTCTTGTAGGTCTTCATAGAACTGTTCAACTTCAGCTTCTTCTGCATTACTGGTTGGGGCATAGACTTAGATTACCGTGATATTAAATGGTTTGCCTTGGAAACAAACAGAGATCATTCTGTCGTTTTTGAGATTGCATCCAAGTATTCAATTATTAGAGAAATGCAAATCAAAACTAAGAGACATCACCTCACACCAGTCCAAATGTCTATCATAAAAAATGTCCACAAACAATAAATGCTGGAGAGGGTGTGAAGAGAAGGAAACCCTCCTATAGTGTTGATGGGAATGTAAATTGGTTCAGCCACTATGGAGAACAGGAGGTTCCTTAAAAAACTAAAAATACAGCTACTACAAGACTCTGCAATCCCACTCCTGGGCATATATCTGGAGAAAACCATAATTCAAAAAGATACATGCACCCCAATGTTCACTGTAGCACTGTTTACAATAGCCAAGACATCGAAGCAACCTAAATATCCACTGACAAAGGAATGGATAAAGAAGACGTGATACACGTATACCACGGAATAATAACTCAGCCATTGAAAAGAATGAAATAATACCTCTTGCGCCAACATGGACAGACCTAGAGATTGTCTTACTAAGTGAAGTCAGGCAGAGAAGGAGAAATATATGACATCTCTTACATGCAGAATCTAAAAAGAAATTATACAAATGAACTTACTTACTAATCAAAGCTATGGTTTTTCCAGTAGTCATGTATAGTTTTGAGAGTTGGACTATAAAGAAAGTTGAGCACTGAAGACTTGATGCTTTTGAATGTGGTGTTGGAGAAGACTCTTGAGAGTCCCTTGGACTGCAAGGAGATCAAACCGGTCAATCCTAAAGGAAATCAGTCCTGAATATTCACTGGAAGGACTGATGCTGAAGCTGAAACTCTGGTACTTTGGCCACCTGATGCAAAGAACTAACTTATTGGGAAACACCTTGATGCTGGGAAAGATTGAAGGCAGGAGGAGAGAGGGACGATGGAGGATGAGATGGTTGAATGGCATCACTGACTCAATGCACATGAGTTTGGGCAAGCTCCAGGAGTTGGTGATGGACAGGGAAGCCTGGTGTGCTGCAGTCCATGGGGTCTCAAAGAGTCGGACATGACTGAGTGACTGAACTGAACTGAACTTACAAAACAGAAACAGAATCACAGACTTAGAGAAAGAACTTATGGTTTTCAGTGGGGAAGGGTGCGGGGAATGGATACATGTTTATGTATGGCTGAGTCCCTTCGCTGTTCCACCTGAAACTATCACAACATTGTTAATTACCTATACTCCAACATAAAATTAATAGTTAAAAATAAGAAAAGAGAAGGCACACAGATTGGGAAGAAAGAAATAATATTGTCTTTGTTTGCAGATGATTTTCTATGTAATATAATCCCAGTGCATTGACAAAAAAAATGCTTCTGGAATTAATAAGCAAGTATGATAAAGCTGTGAGATACAAACCCAATATACAAAAGTTAATTGTTTTCCTATACTAACAATGAACAACTGGAATTTGAAATTAAAAACTTTAGCAACAAAAAAGAAGAAATACTTATGCACAAATCAAACAGAATATGTATAAGATTTATATGAGGGAAAACTATAAAACTCTGATGAAAGAAACAAAAGCCTAAATAAATGGAAAGATATTCCATGTTCATGGACAGGAAGACTCGATACTGTTAAGATGTCATTTCTTTTCAACTTATTTATGGACTCAAGGCAATCCCAGGCAAAATCCCAGCAAATTATTTTGTGGATATAAAAAACCCTGGCTTTGTATTTTATGCACAAAGGAAAAAGACTCACAATATTCAAGTAAAAGAACAAAGTTGGAGGGCCAAAACTACAAAATTTAGCATAAAGATATGGTAATCATGATTGCGTTAGTACTGGTGGAACAATAGACATACAGGTTAATGGGCCAGAATAGAGAGCACAGAAGTTGACCCAAACAAATATAGTCAACTGATTTTTGACAAAGGAACAAAGCAATCCAATGGAGAAAGAATAGGTTTTTCAACAAATGGTGCTGGAACAACTGGACAGCTTATGCAAAAGAAAAAAAAAAAAGCATCCAGACACTGTCCTTATACCTTCCTCAAAAATAAACTCAAAATGGATCATAGAACTAAGTGTAAAACATAGAACTCTAAAACTCCTGGAAGTTCCCTGGCTTCCAGCATCCCAGCATGTGAACCCCAGCTCTTCACAGTCAGCCTCCAGCCAGTTTTGCTTTCTGCTCTGGCCTTTTGCCCCATAGCCCCCAGCTCCTGGGGCCCAATTCTTTGACCTGCATGCAACAGATCCAAGGCCGAAAGCAGGGAACTTGATGCGACAGGTGCCAAACAGAACACCAGAATGTGGCTGGTCAGGGCTCTTTGATATCTGTCACTGCAATGGGCTAAGGCCCCTGAAAGAAGTGAAGTTGGAAAACTGTGGATTTCCAAAAACCAAGGAAGGACCAAGGTGTCATTTACTTTGAATGAGGATCTTGCAAATACTTATGATATTGGCAGAAAAATAGCTTCAGTCAGTGCTCCTAGAGAACATGCATTTATCTTGCAAAGTGTTGGAGGACAGACATTAACAGAGCTCATCAGATAAGCTTTCACTGGAAGGAATAGTGGTACAAAGAGCTGAATGCTGACCCACTGCCAGTGAAAACTACCAGCGATTTAAGAGATTACAAATAGAAGAATCTTCCAATCCTGTAAGGCTACCACAGGACCTGGACAAAGTTGTGACAACCAATTACAATCCTGTTGCTAATCATCAATACAATATAGAATACAAAAGGAAAAAAGAAAGAAGATGGAAAACAAGTTTGAACTGATAAACAACATATTTTAGACAAGCTGGTTTTGGCTTTTGAGAAACATCAATATTATAATCTTAAGGAGTTGGTGGACATCACAAAACAGCCTGTATTGTACCTGAAGGAAATCTTAAAAGAAATTGGTATTCAAAATGTAAAAGGGATCCACAGAGACACATGGGAACTGAAACCAGAGTACAGACATTCTCAAGGAGAAGAAAAGAGTGATTAAGAAGACTCAAAGCCCACCTGCTAACAGAACAACTAAAGGGTGATGCACTAAGCAAACGACCTTGATGTGAATCCTTGAGCACCATCTGTGTTAGGGGGAAAATGGTACTTTAATTTCTCTAGTTAAATTTTTTAAACAATTATTCTTGTAAAGTTGCTTAAGTGATTTTTGAGGAAAAAGAACACATTTATTTATAAACTTAACTTGTATTAAATCAAATTATTCATGATGGGGTTAGCAGTTGGGGTTGAAGAAGGGTTTTATTTTTAAATATTAACTTTAAAAATGTAAAATTAGGAAATGTTTTCTAAATGAGGACTCCCTGTCCTTGTTTCTCTCTGAGGAGTTGAGGTAATACAGATTCAAAGTGAGTGGCACAGCAGGAAAAAGGCAATCAACTACAGAAACTCTCAAAAGTTCTTATTCTGAAACAAAACAAAACAAATCTCCTAGAAAATAACATATGAAAAAGTCTACTTGACCTTGGGTTTGGCAGTGGATTTTTAGGCAGTGCTCTAAGAGCACAATCCATGAAAGAAACAAATTATGAAGTTGGACTTAATTAAAATTAAAAACTTCTACTCTGAGAAAGACCCTCTTAAGTTAATCAAAAGACAAGCCACAGACTGAGAGAAAATATTTGCAAAACACATATCTGGTAAAGGACTGGTACTCAGTATATAAAAAGAACACTTAAAACAACAATCGGAAAATAATCCAATTAAGAAATTGGTAAGAGATTGAAACAGACACCTCACCAAAAAAGATATATAGATTACAAATAAGCATATGATCTTAACAGCAAAAGTCATTAAGGAAATGCAAATCAAGCCAATGAGCTAGCACTGCACATCTACTAGAATTGCTAAAATACAAAACACTGACAATACTAAATGCTGACAAGGATGTAAGGCAACAGGAATCTCATTCAGTGCAGGTGGGAATGCAAAATAGTATATGTACCCTGAAAGAAAGTTTGCCAATTTCTTACAAAGTTAAAATAGTCTTACCACACAATCCAGTGGGGCTTCCCTGGTGGCTCGGATAGTAAAGAATCTGCCTGCAATGCAGGAGACCAAAGTTCGATCCCTGGGTTGGGAAGATCCCTTGAAAAAGGGAATGGCTATTCACTCCAGTATTCTTGCCTGGAGAATCCTATGGATAGAGGAGGCTGGTGGGCTACAGTCCATAGTCTTGCAAAGAGTTGGACACAACTGAGCAAGTTAACACTTTCACACAACCCAGTAACCACACTTCTAGGTTTGCTCAAAATTGTTGAAACTTATATTCAAACAAAACCTGCATATGAATGTTTATAGCAGCTTTATTCATGACTGCCAAAAATGGGAAACAACTAAAATATCATTTAATAGGTGAACAGATAAACAAACTGTGGTCCGTCCATACAGTGGAATATTATTTAGCAGTAAAAAGAAATAAGCTATAAAGCCACACAAAGACATGGAGGAACTTTAAGTGCACATTGCTAAGTGAAAGAGGCCAGTCTGAAAAAGCTACCTACTGCATGATTCCAATTGTATGACATTCTGGAAAAGACAAAACTGTGGCTACAATTAATTAAAAGATAAGTGGTTGCCAAGGGTTGAGGGAAAGAGAGTATATGGGAACTGTTTCTGCTAAATGTTCCTATAAACCTAAAACTGCTCTAAAACATAGTCTATTAACTACAAAAAATGTTATAAAATATCCACAAGTTTAAAAGCAACACTAAACAGCACGTAGTTCAACATGGATCTTCAAGCCCTGGCTCTATATATCCTCTGTACTACTCCCCTTCCCTCTTGTCTCTGTACCTTCCTTCATGCCATACCTACTGCACTTCTTCAGTTCACCTTTTTCTCAATGCCTGCTCATTCATTAAGACTCAGCTCAGGCCACAAATTCTTTGTGTTCCCATAATAAACTATTACATCTATCAAATTACAGTTTTCTGATCATGTGATTGTTTAACTTACTAAACTATTAACTCCTTGAGGGAAAGGGCTATGTCTTATTCATCTCTGTATCTCCAGTACCTAATGTATTTTATAGTAGGTGCTCAGTACAATGTTTGTTGAATGAATAAATGGAAGACTATAGGAAAAGGTAAACTTGGGATGGGAACAAAGATTCCTCTGACCTCAAGTTCTCATTGTATTTTTTACTGAATTATAATGTGCTAAGTATACCAATAACAACATCAAAAATTGCCAATCAATTTACACAGTTGTTTTGCAACCTAAATAAGTGAAAGTGATGTGCTCATTATAGGTTCTCAATAAATGTTAATTTAATTTCACTTAGTCTTTGGTTATATAGGTAGTAGGCTCCCCACTTTCATTCTTCCCTCACTTTATATAGAGTTATATCAGACAACTGGACATGGCCAACAGTTCTTCAGTGATAAGCAATAAAGAGGAAAGTAAGGATAATGTCTGGCAGATGAGGATTGGAAATTTTTATTAAGAAAAAAAAAAGAAAAGAAAAACAACCTTCAACATAGTCTGTATCTTCAAATCTTATAACCTTAAGAGTTTACCTCATGTTCTATCTCACACCATAAGAATTGTAAACAGAGAGAATGCCCAAATACGTGTGGGAAGTTCAATACATTTGAAGAAGATGGAAGCCATTAGCTTCACAGAAGAGTGAGAATTTTGAATGAGAACCACATGGAATGCCCAAATTTCAGTTTCAACATCTGCTCTAAGCATGACAAAAAGGCAAGAAAAGGTAGAGCTGTGCAAGTTGATTCCCACTCCACCCCATCACATCCCAATCTCTAAAGTATTTCCGATGTGAGAAGGCTTACATTCTTCATCCAAGGATTTCCTCTTTAGCCCTTGCAGCAGGGGCTCATGCCTGGGGCCTCAGGCTCCACAAACATGACTTAAGTTATGATCAACTATGAAACTTTTCTGGCTCAGTTCTGGTTTGGTTTAGGAAAGACTTGAAAATATTGTCAAAAATATGAAAATATTACTGTAGTCAGGCAACACAAAAACAGTCCCACTAACTGCTGACATTTCAGACTCTTAATGGTCGCTCAAGCTCCATGAAGTATAGGTTCCTTCATGTCACCAGAGAGGTTCCCAAAGTGACAAGCGTGTGTTCTTGCTAAAGAAATATTTTGCAGCATCAAGTCTTTGGTCACTTTAGTGGTTAGGATGAAAATGCCAGGCCTAAGAGCAAAGAGTCTCTGAAGAGAATTAGAAAGATGAATGGAATGAACTGTGTTCTAGGGCAGTTTTTTACACTACATTCCAGGCAGTGCCAGGTCCTGTGTGATATTAACAGATGTCCTTAGAAAAAGGATTTTTTAGACAAAAAGAGTTTGGGAAACATAGGGTCAAGGAAAAATAAACAGGTTTCTTCACTGAAGAGTTCTTACATCTTTGAATACACAAATGAGAAGTATGACTCTCCAAAATGGGATATGCAATGCAGCGTTTGGCCACAGAACTTTTTCTGAAAATACTTATCTCTTGTTGAATTAATGTTCTGGATTATAGTGTTTGGTAAATACTAACGTTGTGGAAAAAGCTTGAGCTTTGTTATTCTTTCAGAACTGGGTTGGAATTTTAGTTCTAACGTTCACTACCTGTGTGACCTTGAGCAAGTTACTCCACTTTTGAATGTTTTCATTTATGAAAACAGGGACTATAATATCTACCTCAAAAAAAATGTAAGGAGGATTAAGTGAGATAATGCACAGTACTTAGCACAATGCCTGGAACATATAGGTACTCAAGAAATAGCAGCTATAATCATCACATTCATTTCTTATCACCATTATTATCTAGTCACATCGGTGTCTGACAGGCCTGCCAAAACAGCTTCAAACTAGGTCTGGCCTGAGGATTCAAATGGCTGTATTTTAGACTGCTTTAGGAACCAAGTATAAGAAAAAAACTGGACTAGTTGTCCAGAGATATAGCTCTATGACTTATTAGCTGTCTGACCTTGGGCAAAGCACTTCACCTGTCTGTGTTTCTCTCTCCTTCTGCCAAATATAGGCAAGGACTAGGTGACCTCTTACTCTAAAATTTTGTGAACCTCAGCTCTAAAATGCTGTATAAGAGATTTATAAATTTATTGCTGAAGAAATCTGTGATACAGGTTAAATCCAATTATAAAGGATAGTCCTGTATAACAAAGCTATTTTTATGATCCAGCAGATGGCTGGCAGAAACAGTGCTTTGCCAATCTGGTTACAATGAACTCTGTATAGTGAATAATTCTAACAATTGCTTACTCTGGTCCTTGACCCCTTAATCGTCACTCTGTAACATTGCTCTAATCAACCAAAGAACTTGATTATGTGTTGTTTTCATTGTAGACATACAGAAGTGAGCTGAGTTAAGCTAAGTTATAGACTTTCTAGCTAAGACGTTTGTATCCAATTTCATTATTTTAGAGTTGAGGAAATAGGACAGGAGAGGTTAAGTAACTTGTCAGGGGTCACACAGTCAGCAAATAGAGCTTTGAATGGGTGTTTGGACTAAATGATTCATCATCTGAGAACTTAGACATTTCACTGCAAAATCTCACCCAGACCATACATAAAAATGTTAAATGAAACCAGAAATGGTTATTATAGTAACTCTACTGTTTATGCTTCCAAACCAAGTAAGATGTGCATTTGTCATTACCCTTTATCCCTGTGTCCAAGCCCTCTTCATAGGATGGTCCCTCTAATTGTACGGTGCATGTTGACACAACTTAAAGCATGATAACCTTTGCTGCAGAGGTTCAATTAAAGGTGTTTTTTTTTTTTTTCAGTGTCTAAGTACATTATACCTCTAGGTCCTTTTAGGTACATACACAGTTCCCTCCACAGAGGCCTCTAACAGTCAATTTTTTTTTTCATTGTGAAACCATAAGGCCTTTGTAAAATTTTAAGCTAGGTTAACAGAGAAATCTTACTATGACTATCAAGATTAGCCTTTATGCTCTTGCTTTTCTCTACTTATATCCTCTCTCACGAGTATATTTGTTTCCAGGGCTTCAACCCTTATGGATACTTTCTAAGTTACAGCCCATGTCTCCAACTATCTTGTGACATTGCCTCTTGAATACATTTCCTGTTTCCTGAAACCTACATGCTTCAGATTGAATTCATCTTCTATGTTATGCTAAGTCATAACTTCTATGCTAAGTCACTTCACTCATGTCCGACTCTTTGTGACCCCATGGACTGGGGACATGACATAAATCATCAGAGCTATACTAGCCTCCTGTGGGCAGATCAATCCAATCAATAGCACAGATGGTTATTCCCAGAAGTAATTTTCTCAGCCTTGCTAAAGGTGTGTGGGTGGTCGTCTGGTTCCCCTTCACTGGGGAGGAATGCAGCCATCACAGTTGACCAGGTAAACCACAGAGACCAGTTACATTGAGAACCACATCTATGCAACATGACTTTCGACTGGGTCCCAGAAGAGTCCAAGATGGCTATCTATTCTGCTGCTGTGCTTATGGTGTCTTTAATCTGAGACAGAGCTCAACCGAGTCACATTGGATTCTTCTTATAATAAGACAAACTGGGGACTTCCAATGCTCAGTTTGTGTGCACTCTGGTCGTTTATGTTAGAACTTGTCTAGGATGAAAGTGTTGTTCAATATTTTAATTTAGGAAGAGCTAACCCAATTTCATGCAAAGATGGGCTCAATAAAGGACAGAAATGGTAGGGACCTAACAGAAGCAGAAGATATTAAGAAGAGATGGCAAGAATACACAGAAGAACTGTACAAAAAAGATCTTCATGACCCAGATCATCACGATGGTGTGATCACTCACCTAGAGCCAGACATGCTGGAATGTCAAGTCAAGTGGGCCTTAGGAAGCATCACTATGAACAAAGCTAGTGGAGGTGATGGAATTCCAGTTGAGCTGTTTCAAATCCTGAAATATGATGCTGTGAAAATGCTACATTCACTATGCCAGCAAATTTGGAAAACTCAGCAGTGGCCACAGGACTGGAAAGGTCCGTTTTCATTCCAATCTAAAAGAAAGGCAATGCCAAAGGATGCTCAAACTACTGCACAGTTGCACTCATCTCACATGTTAGTAAAGTAATGCTCAAAATTCTCCAAGCCAGGCTTCAGCAATACGTGAACCGTCAACTTCCAGATGTTCAAGCTGGTTTTAGAAAAGGCAGAGGAACCAGAGATCAAATTGCCAACATCCACTGGATCATCAAAAAAGCAAGAGAGTTCCAGAAAAACATCTATTTCTGCTTTATTAACTATGCCAAAGCCTTTGACTGTGTGGATCAGAATAAACTGTGGAAAATTCTGAAAGAGATGGGCATACCAGTCCACCTGACCTGCCTCTTGAGAAACCTGTATGCAGGTCAGGAAGCAACAGTTAGAATTGGACATGGAACAACAGACTGGTTCCAAATAGGAAAAGGAGTACATCAAGGCTGTATATTGTCACCCTGCTTATTTAACTTCTATGCAGAGTACATCATGAGAAATGCTGGGCTGGAAGAAGCACAAGCTGGAATCAAGATTGCTGGGGGAAATATCAATAACCTCAGATATGCAGATGATACCACCTTTATGGCAGAAAGAGAAGAGAAACTAAAGAGCCTCTTGATAAAAGTGAAAGAGGAGAGTGAAAAAGTTGGCTTAAAGCTCAACATTCAGAAAACGAAGATCATGGCATCTGGCCCCATCGCTTCATGGCAAATAGATGGGGAAACAGTGGAAACAGTGTCAGACTTTATTTTTCTGGGCTCCAAAATCACTGCAGATGGTGACTGTAGCCATGAAACTAAAAGATGCTTACTCCTTGGAAGAAAAGTTATGACCAATGTAGACATCATATTAAAAAGCAGAGACATTACTTTGCCAAGAAAGGTCCGTTTAGTCAAGGCTATGGTTTTTCCAGTGGTCACGTATGGATGTGAGAGTTGGACTATAAAGAAAGCTGAGCACTGAAGAATTGATGCTTTTGAACTGTGGTGTTGCAGAAGACTCTTGAGAGTCCCTTGGACTGCAAGGAGATCCAACCAGTCCATCCTAAAGGAGATCAGTCCTGGGTGTGCATTGGAAGGACTGATGTTGAAGCTGAAACTCCAATACTTTGGCCACCTGATGTGAAGAGCGGACTCATTGGAAAAGACCCCAATTCTGGGAAAGATTGAGGGCAGAAGAAGGAGACGACAGGGGATGAGATGGCTGGATGGCATCACTGACTTGATGGACATGGGTTTGGGTAGACTCCAGGAGTTGGTGATGGACAGGGAGGCCTGGTGTGCAGCAATTCATGGAGTCGGAAAGAGTCAGACACGACTGAATGACTGAACTGAACTGAACCCAATTTTATTTTTTCCCAAGAAGTGTATACCTATCTGCCTTCATCAGAGGTTATCCATCAATGTGGTAAATGTTAGCTTTCTTTTCTATTTACTGTATTTCCACCCCCATCTTGCATGCCACGTTCTATACATTGTATTCTGCAGAACTGTTCCGGAAATACTTTTTCCTTTGCAGGAATATTGGGTACATAACAGTAAACCACAGAATTGCATTCAAGCCCCAGTTCTACCACTTACTAAGTGTTGTTTGACACTGAGAAAATTGCTTTATCTCCCTGGCTGTATCCTCAAAATGAAGATACTTGCTTTAGAGAGTTGTAAGGATTATAAAAGATAATACAAAAGTATATGCAAGATATTCCTTAGGCGCTCAAGAGATATAAGTTCTCTGCAAAATTTCATAAGCATATAAATTTAATTCATCCCCAAACCAAGCAAACAGAAAGTTCAAATAACTAAGACCTTTAATCTAATAAGAATTGATGTTCAGAATGACAATACTAAGGCATAGCAACATTCTGATATGGTCTTGAAGGATACAGCTTCCTGTAGAAATTTTTTTTCTTTTCAGTTAATTCTTTCAATTATATTCAATTCATAAGTGTTGTTTGAACACAAGATGTTTAACACTACATTTGTACTACATGAAATAGGTAATATAAGACCTGGGCACCTTGTCATATTTTTTCAGTCAACTATCTTGGGTTTTCTAGCTATAGAATTATTTCTGTAAAAATAAGGAGAGTATGTATAATTGTTCAATAGTTAACATTTCTTATTTCAGTTTCTTGCCTCATTGCACTGGCTACCACTTCAACAATAATGTTGAAGGAAACTCCCTGGTGGTCTAGTGGTTAGGATTCCATGGTTCCACTGCAGGGAACCCAGATTCAATACCTCGTTGGGGAACTGAGATCCTGCAAGCTGTGTGGTGCAGCTAGATTTTTAAAAAAATTAAAAATAGAACTAAAACAATAATGTTGAACATCTGCAGTTATAATGAGTATCTTTGAGTTGATTTGATTTTGGCAAGAAAGTCTCTAATATATTTGCCCTTAAGTACTATGCTACTTCCCCAATGACTCAGAAGTAAAGAATCTGCCTGCAATGCAGGAGATGCAGGAGATGTGGGTTAGAACCCAAGGTTGGGAAGATCCCTTGGAGGAAGGCATTGCAACCCACTCCAGTATTATTGCCTGGAGAACACCATGGATAGAGGAGCATGGTAGTGTATAGTCCATAGGGATGCAAAGAGTTGGACATGACTGAATCAACTGAGCACACACTCATGCATGCATTATGCTATTTATTAGGCCAAGAAATTCTTTATTGTATTAAATAATACTCTTTTATTTTATTTCTAGTTTACCAAAAATTATCAGCAAAAGGTATTAAATTTTTATCTAATGGTATATGAGCTGATCATCCTTTGAGTTGATAATGTAATATGATATTAAGAGATTTTGTACTATTGAACTATCTATGCTTTCCTAGGACAAATCCTATTTCATCATGACAAGTTATACTTTATTTTGCAGGGTTTGATTTGGCAATAGTTTACGTAGGATTTTTTGGAGAAGGCAATGGCATCCTACTCCAGTACTCTCGCCTGGAAAATCCCATGGACGGAGGAGCCTGGTAGGCTGCAGTCCATGGGGTCGCGAAGAGTCAGACATGACTGAGCGACTTCTCTTTCACTTTTCACTTTGATGCACTGGAGAAGGAAATGGCAACCCACTCCACTGTTCTTGCTTGGAGAATCCCAGGGACGGGGGAGCCTGGTGGGCTGCCGTCTATGAGATCGCAGAGTTGGACACGACTGAAGCAACTTAGCAGTAGCAGTAGCAGTATGTAGGATTTTTAATGTGAGACATCTTTAGTTTACATTTGTTACTGTGTTTTGGAAGGATTTGTTATCAAAGTTATACCAATTTCATTAAATGTATTGATAAGTATTCCTTCTCCTTTTTCACTTTGCAGGTTTACAGATCATGGCATCTAGACCCATCACTTCATGGCAAATAGATGGGGAAAAAGTGGAAACGGTGACAGATTTTATTTCCTTGGGCTCTAAAATCACTGTGGATGGTAATTGCAGGCATGAAATTAAAAGATGTTGCTCCCTGGAAGGAAAGCTATGATAAACTTAGACATTGTATTAAAAAGCAGAAACATTACTTTGCTGACAAAGGTTCATGTAGTCAGAACTACAGTTTTTCCAGTGGTCATGTATGGATGTTAGAGTTGGACCATAAAGAAGGCTAAGCAGTGAAGAACTGATGCTTTTGAACTGTGGTGTTGGAGAAGACTCTTGAGAGTCCCTTGGACAGCAAGGAGATCAAACCAGTCAATCCTAAAGGAAAATAATCCTGAATATTCATTGGAAGGACTTTTGCTGAAGCTCCAATACTTTGCCCACCTGATGTAAAGAGCCAACTCATTGGAAAAAACCTTGATGTTGGGAAAGATTGAAGGCATGAGAAGGATGAGATGGTTGGATGGCATCACTGACTCAATGGACATGAGTTTGAGCTAACCTCAGGAGATGGTGAAGGACAGGAAAACCTGGTGTGCTGCAGTCTATGGAGTCAAAATGAGTTGGACATGACTTAGCGACTAGAATAACAACAAGAACATGGGAAATATTTGTTTTCTAGTATCTTGATTTAGCCTTAACTCCTTTTTCTCCCTAGGATGTCTTTTGGTGGTTTTTCTCCCTGGTGGAAAAAAAATGTACAAGAGCCTTCATTTAAAACATTTCCAGCTAGTCCTGTTTTGTAGCACTTCCTTGAGGACAACTGATGCACAGTCTCATTTTTTTGTAAGAGTTTACACAGCCATGCTAACTTAGGAAAAAATCCATTGATCTCTTCTTATTTGTTTTGTGTATTTTCATCTAAGGTACCAATGTTATTGCCTCCAGAAGGAAGGATGAGAGATGAGGTGTGGAGGGAAGAAGGGGATATATGGGCTCAAGGAGCATGAGGAATGAAGTCAGGGAGGTTTGCCCTGGAAAGATTTGCTTTATGGTAGTTATGTGTTTAAATTGATCTTTGGGAGAGTATTAGCTGCCAGTCAAAGCAACTACTGTAGGAGCTGGAGGAAGAAATATAATTTCAGTGTGTTTCACCATCAATTAATATTACAGAACTATTGGCATACCTTCACTTTTTAACATACAACTGTAACTGAAACATGGCAGAAAGCAAAGAGGAACTGAAGAGCCTCTGGAAGAAAGTGAAAGAGGAGACTGAAAAAGCTGGCTTAAAACTCAAATTCAAAAAACGAAGATCATGGCATCTGGTCCCATCACTTCATGGCAAATAAATGGGGAAACAATGGAAACAGTGACAGACTTTATTTTCTTGGGATCCAAAACCACTGCAGATGGTGACTGCAGCCATGAAATTAAAAGATGCTTGCTTCTTGGAGGAAAAGCTATGACCAACCTGGTGGTGGTTCAGTCGTTAAGTTGTGTCCGACTCTTTTGACCACATGTACTGTAGCCCACCAGGCTCCTCTGTCCATGGGATTTTCCAGGCAAGAATACTGGAGTGGGTTATCATTTCCTTCTCCAGGGGATCTTCCCCACCCAGGAATTGAACCTAGGTCTCCTGCATTGCAGGCAGATTCTTTACCGACTGAGCTATAAGGGAAGCCCAACAACCAACCTAGACAACAATTAAAAAGCAAAGACATTAGTTTTCCAACAAAGGTCTGTCTAGTCAAAGCTATGGTTTTTCCTATAATCATGTATGAATGTGAAAGATGAACCATAAAGAAAGCTGAATGCCGAAGAATTGATGCTTTTGAACTGTGCTGTTGGAGAAGACTCTTGAGACTCCCTTGGACAGCAAGGAGATCAAACCAGTCAATCATAAAGGAAATCAGTCCTGAATACTCATTGGAAGACTGATGCTGAAGCTGAAGCTCCCATACTTTGGCCACCTGATGCAAAGAACTGACTCTTTGGAAAAGACCCTGATGCTGGGAAGGACTGAAGACAGGAGGAGAAAGGGATGACAGAGGATGAGATGGCTGGATGGCATCACTGACTCAATGGACACGAGTTTGAGTAAACTCCAGGAGTTGGTGATGGACAGGGAAGCCTGGTGTGCTGCAGTCCATGGGGTTGCAAAGAGTCAGACGTGACTGAGTGACTGAACTGAAGTGTAACTGAAACGGACGTCTTATGGGAATGCAGTGATTAAACTTACAAATTACAGATACTGAACTCAGATGATAAGTATCTTATATTTCCTTATGATGCTGTCTATGGAAAAAGCTTTGCTTTTTTTCTAGGAAATGTGCTGTTTGATTCTTTTCCCCTTAGGATGCTCATTTTCTGCATAGATACAAACAGAAGCGAGGAACACACTAGAACATGTGGGCTGTGACTATAAGACCTGGTTATAGGTTGTCAGAGAGTACAGGATATCATAGATTTCAGTTATTCCTAATCATTTTTAAAGTCAGTGCTCAGGAACTGCCCTATATCTAGAATAGGAATAACCTGGAAAGCCCAACCTCCTGGGCAAGTTTGGATTGCTTCAAACTGCATCTTTCTAATTGGTCCACTCTTTTTCTCTACCTTTCCTTCTCTAGCAATGTTCCCACTTGCCTAATTTGCTGAGAGCATCTGGGTCAGTAACTTTCCTTGGGCACTTAAGTTTATTTCCTCTTAGCTCCAGGACTGTTATAAAATGCTTGCTGAAATCTAGGCTGTGATTCAGTGGGGTCTGATACAGAGCCTAGATTTAGCATCTGGAAAAGCCCAAGTTTCACCCTTTTATACACAAATATGTGACACTATTTTTGAAGGAATATTATATTCACACTATATTGGAGAAGGCAATGGCAACCCACTCCAGTGTTCTTGCCTGGAGAATCCCAGGGATGGAGGAGCCTGGTGGGCTGCCGTCTATGGGGTCGCACAGAGTTGGACACGACTAAAGTGACTTAGCAGCAGCAGCAGCATACACAAATATGTCACACTATAACAACTGGACAGAAGTGTCTGTGCTCTGTGAGGACTCTGTTTCTTCTGGCCTAGTGGTTGACCCTTCTGCATTTGAGGACTAAGTCTAACAAAAAACCAGCAACAAATTAGATTTGCCTTTTTATAGAAATTCATAAAAAGTTGAACACATTATTTAAGAAAACTATTTTTAAACAAAGCCCTTCCCTCCACATTATCCCAACAGTCTACTGCTGGCTCTTCCATTCCAATGAATGAGGTCATGCTTTATGGGAGACATCTGCTTCTGAGGATATTACTGCCCTGAGCACAGAACATGACTTCATTAGAGGGAACAGTGGACCAGAGAGATTCAACAGGAGACTTACATATGTGAAAGCAAAAATAAAAAGAGCCAATTAAGATTCTTCTCAAGTCTCTAGCCTTCAGGATAGGCTGAAGATCTGGTGATTTCACTCTCATATGACTTTCTTTTGCTTTAAAATAATAAACTATGCAAGAAAACTTCCAGAAAACTGTAACTCATAGCAACAACACCTGTATTTATAAATAGAAAAGCTGTCTTCTCTCAAAGGATTGGATGGATTACATTCCGAGTAGAGGCCAGGTGTTTGAAACTGGGGTTGCTACTGAATGCATACCCATGCAGAGTAAGCTCTGTTTCAAAGAAGCATTGTTTGAAACAGTGTGGCAGATGTATACAATGTCATCTTTCAGTTCTAAAGAGCAAATTCAGAACATTAGCAGGGATTTTGGCTTTCCAGGAAGATGATTTCCAGAACAGTTTTATAGGATTTTTGACATATGTTGTTTATAATCTTAATTTTTAAAATGAGCAAGTCCAGTAAATCTGTTACCTACTAACCAAACTCTGGTCTAGTTTCATCTGTTTCCATTTTATTTGATACTGTGAAGAGGTTTCAATAGATAGCTAAATATTTTAGGGTTATTCATAATCTTATATCCCTACTGAATAAGACTTTTCAAAGAAAACTCTTAAAATCACTAGCATTTTAAAAGGCAAGAATTGCTAGTTTAATTTACTAGACTTTGCTTGTAAGGACTCATGATGTAGCTGGAATCACAGAAGTGGAAGAGAATGATAAGAGATCATGTAGGTAGGTCCCCTTTGACCTAGGAGGGGTAAGAGTATGAAACATTATGGATGGCGAGTTTGCAATCTGTTGCTATAATCTGTTTTAACCCTGAATTCCACCCAGGGTCAAGAAATTCTTCCTGGCATATAATAGAAGTTTCTCTTGCTATCATATATACTGTCCATTGTTTAGTTCATTTCACAAATGGAGAACAACTTGTCTGAGTCTTCAAAATAACCCACGGTGGAATAAAAAATAGCCATAAAATGTCCCCTTTTCTTTGGTCTCATATATTCCAGCTCCTTTCTTTTCTATCCCAAGGTCCAATTTTCTAACCTTTTAGTCATATGGATTTCTCTTTTCCAGAATCTCTTTAATTTAATAACCATTTCCCAAATGTCTGCCATATGCAAGGTACGGGGCTGTTTCAGACAAAGTGTATCTTCTAACTGGCTGTATCTGAAGAATTGTCTGGAGAGAATTTTAAAAATCTAGGCCTTATCTCAGATCTACTAAATATAATCTGGGGTTAGAGTGACAGAATCTGTATTTAAAAAGCAAGCTGTAGATGATTCTTATATAGTTAGCCTGGCACAAGTCCAAGGATTAGAATTTAAGAACAAGGGTTTTAAAGGTTGGCACAATACGGTCATCTAGTGGGGTGCTCATGGTACAGATACGACAATAACAGAAATGTTTACAGAGAACAGCAGATGAGTAAGAAAACTGCCATTCCATTTCCATATTATTCTATAAAGTGAATTTGGAATTATTTTTTCACTTAATCTTCACATTAACTGTAGGTGTCCATTTTACAAAGAATGCAACAGAAGCTCAAGGAAGAGAAGATCATTTACGTAGTATCCCACAGTCAGTGGCAGAATTAAGACACAAACTCAGGTTACTTGATTCCAAATTGTTCATTTTTGCTACTTGTTACAACTTCACAATAGTCTTGGAAAACAATAGATATTGGATTTAAAGGAGGGAAAATGATAGTTCAATAAGAAACAAACATTCAGTGGTGGCAATATGATAAAATCACACAAAGTCTGACATCATATCGGCATTACATTAGAGGCCTTTAATATATGAAATCCATTCCTGTACAAAATGTCTTTTGTCCCTCCAATGAGAGGCAGAAGATGAACCAGGCTCAAGAATTCCTAAACGTCTGCCCAGTGGCAAACACCCATAAAGAACCTGTATTTCCTGGTACTGTGTGTGTGTGTGTGCTCAGTCATATCTGACTCTTTGTGACTGCATGGACTGTAGCCGCCAGGCTCCTCTGTCCATGGGGTTTTCCAGGCAAGAATACTGGAGTGGGTTGCCATTTCCTCCTCCAGGGGATCTCCCTGACTCGGGGATCGAACCCAGGTCTCCTTTGTATCCTGCATTGGCAAGCAGATTCTTTACCACCGAACTACCTGAGAAGACTGGTACTCTACCTAGCAGCATAAAGCAGCCCAGTTAGGTTATTCCTTCCTCTGTAGATATGAGGAGAGTTTACCAGTGCTGGTTGTTCAGGAAATAGGCAAGGGAAAACACTCTTTGTCATATAGTTCTGGCATTCCCGGTCTTCTACCTAATGACACTGAGTGGGTCATGGAAGCAACCTGTACTCCCACAGGTGGCACCAGCAGAGATTAAGCAGAAGCTAAAATAGAGCCAGATCATGAAGACGACCAGAGTAGCACTGTAAGGCTTTAGAAAATGAAATTGTTGTTTAAATGTATTGTAAAGGAAAATAAAGTTAAAATAAAAATTTAAAAAAAAAAGTAAAAATAAAAAATAAAAGAACAACAACAAAAAAATTATAGCTCAAAAAGTAGGCCAAATTGAACACACTACACCTAACCAGATCTGCTACCTGCTTAAATAGAAGATTTAAATTAAATAGGACCAAGAGCTTTCTCATTTAATAAAATAACTCATCATCCCCCAAACCATAAAATTCACAAGGTGAATGAGAAAAGAAAATCAATTGATGTGATACTAGATGTACAAGCTGAGTTTCAAAGAGGCAGAGGAAGCAGAGATCAAATTGCCAACATTTGTTGAATCATGTAGAATGGAAAGAAGTTTCAGAAAAACATCTACTTCTGCTTCATTGACTATGTTAAAGCCTTTGACTATGTGGATCACAACGAACTATGGAAAATCCATAAAGAGATGGGATACCACACTACCTTACCTGTCTCCTGAGAAACCTGTATTCGGGTCAAGAAGCAACAGTTAGAACAGGACATGGAACAACTGACTAGTTCAAAATTGGGAAAGGTGTCTGACAAGACTGTATATTGTCACCCTGCTTATTTAACTTATATGCAGAATACATCATGGGAAATGCCAGGCTGGAAATCACAAGCTGGAATCAAGATTGCCAGGAGAAGTATCAACAACCTCAGATACACAGGTGACACCATTCTAATGGCAGAAAGTGAAGAGGAACTAAAGAACTTCTTGATGAGGGTGAAAGAGGAGTATGAAAACGCTGGCTAGAAACTCAACAGTAAAAAGTAAGACCATGGCATCTGGTCACATCACTTCATGGCAAATAAATGAGGAATAATTGGAAGCTGTGACAGATTTTCCTGGGCTCCAGAATCACAGGGGATGGTGACTGCAGCTATGAAATTAAGAGATTTCTGTTCCTTGAAAGAAAATCTATGATAAACCTAGACAACATATTAAAAAGCAGAGATATCACTTTACTGACAAAGGTCCATATAATCAAAGCTATGGTTTACTGTGTCACAGTTGGACTGTTGTGCTTTTATTTTTATTTGTCTCCAAATATACTGTTTTCTTTATTGATTTCTGCAGTGATCCATTGGATGTTTAGCAGCACATTGTTTAGGTTCCAAGTGCTTGTGTTTTTAGTAGTTTTTTCTTGCAGCTGATTTCTAGTCTCATAGTGTTGTGGTGGGAAAAGATGCTTGATATGATTTCAGTTTTCTTAACCTTACTGGGACTTGTTTTGTATCATGTGATCTATCCTGGAGAATGTTCCATGTACACTTGAAAAGAATGTGTATTCTGCTGTTTTCAGATGGAATGTTTTATATATATACATATATACATATATGTATATATATAGCTATTAATTCCATTGGTATAATGTGTCATTTAAGGCCAGCGTTTCCTTATCATATTTTCTGTCTGGATATCTGCCCAGTAATGTTACAGGTGTATTAAAGTCCCTTAATATTGGAAGGAGTGATGCTACAGCTGAAACTCCAGTACTTTGGCCACCTCATGTGAAGAGTTGACTCATTGGAAAAGACTCTGATGCTGGGAGGGATTGGGGGCAGGAGGAGAAGGGGATGACAGAGGATGAGGTGGCTGGATGGCATCACTGACTCAATGGACGTGAATCTGAGTGAACTCTGGGAGTTGGTGATGGACAGGGAGGCCTGGCGTGCTGCAATTCATGGGGTTGCAGAGTTGGACATGATCAAACGACTGAACTGAACTGAACTGAACTGAATGATTGTATTACTGTCAATTCTCCTTTTATGTCTGTTAATATTTAGATGTGCCTATGTTGGGTACCTGTATATTTACAATTGGTATATCTTCTTGGATTGATCCCTTGATCACTATGTAAGGTTTCTCTCTGTCTCCTGATACAGTATATGTTGTAAAGTCTATTTTGTCTGATATCAATATTGCTACCCTGGCTTTCTTTTCATTGCTACTTGCATGAAGTACCTTTCCCCATCTTCTCACTTTCAGTCTGTGTGTGTCTTTTGCTCTTCAGAGAGTCTCTTTTAGAGATAGCAAATGAGTAGGTCTTGTTTGTATATCCATTTAGCCACTCTAATGTCCTTTGATTACAGCATTTAGTTCATTTAAAGTAATTGATAGATATATACTTTTTTTTAATTTATTTATTTATTTTTAATTTTTACTTTACAATTCTGTATTGGTTTTGGCATAGATTGACATGAATCCACCACAGGTGTACATTTGCCATTTTGTTAATAGTTTTGGGGTTGTTTTTCGAGCTGTTTTATTCCATTTTCTTCTTTTGCTGTCTTCCCTGTTGATTAGATGACTATTTTTAGAATTTGGATTTCTTTCTTTTTTGTGTATGTCTATCATAGCTTTTTGATTTGTGGTTATCATGAGGTTTATATATAGCAACCTATATGTATAGGTGATTTAAAAATTTTTATTGGAATGTAGTTAATTTCAGTGCTGTGTTAGTTTCAGGTATACAGCAAAGTGAATTGGTTATACACTGGTGGCTCAGAGGTTAAAGCGTCTGCCTCCAATGTGGGAGACTGGGGTTCAATCCCTGGGTCAGGAAGATCCCCTGGAGAAGGAAATGACAACCCACTCCAGTATTCTTGCCTGGAGAATCCCATGGATGGAGAAGCCTGGTAGGCTATAGTCCATGGGGTCTCTCAAAGAGTCAGACAGGACTGAGAGACTTCACTTTCTTTCTTATACATATATCCATTTTTCAAAGATCCTTTTCCCATATTGGCCATTATAGAGTATTGAGTAGAGTTCCCTGTGCTATAAGGCAGGTCCTTATTAGTAATCTATTTTATATATAGTAATGTATATATGTCAATCCCAATCTCGAAATTTATCCCTTCCTACCTTATCTCCTGGTAACTACAAGTTTGTCTACATCCGTGACTCTATTTCTGTTTGGTAAGTAAGTTCATTTGTAACCTTTTATTTAGATTCCACATACAAGCAATATTTATATGATATTTGTCTTTTTCTGTCTGACTTCACCTAAGTATGACAATCTTTAGGTCCATCCATATTGCTGCAAATGGCATTATTTTGTTCATTTTTATGGCAGAGTAATATTCCATTGTATATATGTTCCATATCTTTATCCAGTCCTCTGCTGATGGACATTTAGGTTACTTCCATGTCCTAGCTATTGTAAACAGTGCTACAATGAACACTGGAGTGTATGTATCTTTTTAAATTATGTTTTTTCTCTGATATATGTGATTAAGTTGCTGATCTCAAGTTCAAATACTTTTTTTACTCTTCTCATCTCTGTTTATTGTTTTTGACATCACATTTTACATCTTTTTGTTTTGTGTATTCCATAACTACATATTGGGGATATAGATAATTTTACTACTTTTGTCCTATAACCTTCTTAGTGGCTTCATATATGGTTGATTCCGTACTTTACTGTATATATGCCTTTACTCATGAGATTTTTATTCTTGTAATTTTCATATTTCTAGTTATGGCCTTTTATTTATCAATTAAAGAAGTCCCTTTAACATTTCTTATAAAGATAGTTTGGTTGCTGCTGAAGTCTTTTAGCTTTTGCTTATCTAAAAAGCTTTTGATCTCTCCATCAAATCTGAATGAAAGCCTTGCCAGAGTATTCTTGGTTGTAGGTTTTTACCTTCATCACTTTAAATATGTTGTGCTACCCACTTGTGGTCTGCTGAAAAGTTAGCTGTTAGCCTTATGGGAGCTTCCTTGTATGTAACTTTTTTGCTTTCCCCTTGTTGTTTTCAATATTCTCCCTTTAATTTTGGCCACTTCAATTACAATATGTCTTCATGTGGGCCTCTTTGGGTTCTTACTGTATGGGACTTTCTGTGTTTCTTAGATGTGTATTTCCTTTCCCAGGTTAGGGAAGTTTTCAGTTAATATTTCTTCAGATATGTTCTCTGTCTCTTTCTCTCTTTCTTCTCCTTCTGGAACCCTTATAATGAGAATGTTAGTATGCTTGATGTTGTACCAGAGGTCTCTTAATCTGTCCCTATTTTTTTTTTTCCTGTTCAGCTTCTGTGATTTCCACTACTCTATCTTCCAGGTCTCTGATCTGTTCCTCTGTATCATCTAATCTAATGTTGATTCCTCCCAGTTTATTCTTTATTTCCATTATTGTAGTCTTCATCTCTGTTTGGTCCTTTAAACATTCTAAGTGTGTTATAATCTTCAACTTTATGTATTCATCCACTTTTCTCCTGAATTCTTTAAACATCTTTACAACCATTACCTTGAACACATTATTGCATATATTGCTTATCTCTACTTCACTTTGGAGAAGGAAATGGCAACCCACTCCAGTATTTTTGCCTGGAGAATCCCATGGACAGAGGAGCCTGGTGAGCTACAGTCCATGGGGTCACAAAGAGTTGGACATGACTGAGTGATTAAACCACCACTTCACTTAGTACTTCTGTTGGGATTTTATCTTGCTCCTTCTTTTGGAATGTATCCCTCTGCTGCTTCATTTAGTCTAGTTTGCTGTTTTTATTTCTATGTATTCAGTATGTTGATTACATTTCTCAGCCTTGGAGAAATGGCCCTGTGTAGATGTCCTCTGTGTCCCAGCAGTATACCCCCTGCTCTGTTCACCAGAACTATCTGCTCTAGGGGCATTTCCTATGTGGGCTGCATGGGTCCTTCTTTTGTGGTAGGCTGACTACTGTGGGTGTCTGGTAGATGTGGCTGGTATCCAGTCCCTGTCTTTTTCAGAGGCTGCAGGTAGCTTAGGTTATGAGGTGGCTGGCTGTGGAGCCCTGTGGGTTCTGTAGTTAGTGCTGGCCCATCAGTGGGTGGAACCTGGATCTGGGGTGAGTAGTTGTGGAGCTAGGGGTCTCATATGTAGTGCCAGCCTGGTGGTGGGTGGGGCTGGTTCCTGACGGGGCAGCCTGTAGAGTCTGGGGTATCCCGAAGTGAGTAGTGGCCACTTTTATTCAACATAGTTTTGGAAGTCCTAGTCATAGCATTCAGAAAAGCAGAAGAAATAAAAAGAATCCAAATTAGAAAGGGAGAAGAAAAACTGTCACTATTTGAAGACGACATAATACTATACACAGAAAATCCTACAGACACCATCAAAAACTACTAGAACTTATCAATTAATTCAGTAAAGTTGCACAATACAAAATTAATATACAGAAATCTGTCATTTCTGTACATTAACAATGAACTATTAAAAGGTGAATTAAGAAACTCTGTGGGAGAGAGCGAGGGTGGGATGATTTGGGAGACTGGCATTGAAACATGTATAATACCATATGTGAAACAAACTGCCAGTCCAGGTTTGATGCATGATACAGGATTCTCGGGGCTGGTGCACTGGGATGACCCAGAGGGATGGTATGGTGAGGGAGGTGGGAGAGGGAACACGTGTATACTCGTGGCGAATTCATGTTGATGCATGGCAAAACCAATACAATATTGTAATTAGCCTCCAATTAAAATAAATAAATTTATATTAAAAAAAAAACTCACTTCAAATATGATAAGAATACACAGAAATGTAATTGAATTTTCCATTCAATGTAGTTGATATTGTATCCTGAGACTTTTCTGAACTCATATATTAGTCCTAAGATTTTTTGGGTAGATAACCTGGGATTTTCTAAATAACTATATCCTCTGCAAATAGAAATAGATTAATTCCTTCTTTCTGATCAGTATGCCTTTTTGGCAAGGGAAAAACTCTTTCAGTATTATGTTGAATAAGATGGTGAGAATATATATATATATATATTCTTATCTTGTTCTAATTTAGAAGGCAAACATTCATCCATAAAACCATGATTTTACCAATAGGTTTTTTGGTGGATGTTTTTGATCAATTTGAGGAAGCTCCCTAGCTTCCTAGTTTGCAGAGGGTTTGAATCATGAATACATGTTAGATTTTGTCAAGTGTTTTTTTGTGTGTCAATTGATATGATCATATAATTTTTCTTCTTTAGCCTGTTGGTATGCGGGGCTAAATTTACTGATTTCCAAATGTTGAACCAGCCTTAAAGACTGGAACAAATCCCACTTAGTCATGATTCTTTGCTGTTTTGTATATAATCGCATTCAATTTGCTAATATTTTGTTGAGGATATTTCCATTTAATCTGATGAGAGATTTAGTTTTAGTAGTTAGTTTTCCTTTTTACTGCTGTTTTGTCTGATTTTGGTATCAGGGTGATCCTGGTCTCATAAATTAAGTTGGGACATCTTCCCAACTCTCCTATTTTCTGAAAGAGGTTGTGTAAAATTGGTGCTAATTCTTAAAATATGTGATAGAGTTATTCAGTGAAACCATCTGGGCTTGGAGATTTCTTCATGGGGAGATCTTAATTACATTGAACTCTATGTATTTTTCGTTTCCTTTGAGACTCTTTCTTAGACCTGTCCATGATTTTGAGGCATCTTATTTAATTTCTAAGTGTTTGGAGAGGTTTATTTTTTTCCCCCATTATTAATTTCTAGTTTGATTTCATTATGACCTGAGAACATACTCTATTATTACAATTCTCTTATTATATTTGATGAGGCTTGTTCCATGACCCAGGATCAATTTTTATCTTGATAAGTGTTCCACGGGTGCTTAAAAAAATGTGTACTTTGGTGGTGTTGGGAGTAGTGTTCTATATATGTCAATTAGATCTTTTTGGGTTCACTGTGTTGTTTAGTTCTTCTATATCCTTGATTTTCCATCCAGTAGTCTTATCAACTGTTGCAAGATGTTAAGTCCCCAACTATATTTGTGGATTTTTCTATTTCTTCTTTGCTTCATGTACTTTGAGGGTCTGTTGTTCAGTGTGTACACATTTAGGATCATTAGGTCATCCTGATGGATTGTTCCTTTATTGTATCCATGTCCCTTCTGTCTCTAGTAATTTTCTTTGCTTGGAATTGCATACTATCTTATATTCATATACCACTCTTGCTTATTTTTCATTAATTTTGCATGGGATATCTTTTTCCATCCTTACTTTTGACCTACCTATTTTGTTGTATTTGAAATGAGTTTTTCTGTAGCTAGCTTATAGTTGGGTAATATTTTATAATCCATTCTGATAATCTCTGTCTTTTAATTAGTATATTTATATCATTTACATTTAATGTAATTATTGATATGTTTGTGCTTAAGTCTGCTATTTCATACTTTGTTTTCTGTTTCCTCTGCTTATGATTTCTTTTTTCTCTTTCCTGCTTTATTGTCAGTAATTTGAACATTTTAAAAGGATTCTGTCCTTATGTTTTTGAGAATTGCATTCAATATAGTGGTTCTTAGTGGTTACTCTAGGTTTTACAATACATACATAACTTATGACAAACTACTGGTATCAGTGATTTAGCACTTCAAGTGAAGTGTAGAAACTCTGCTTCACTTTAGGTCCACTTACATGCCTCAGTTTTTTAAGAACAATAATAGTTCTATGGAGATGTAATTCATATACACTATATCCATTTAATATGTACAATTCAATGATTCTTAGAATTCTACAAATATTACCACAATCAATTTAGAACATTTTCATTATCCCAAAAAGAGACCCTGTACCCTTTAGCAATTGACTTCTAATTTCTGTCAAACTTCGCCCACTCCCAAAAATCCACTAATTTCCTTTCTGTCTGTATGGATTTACCTATTCTGGGCATGTCATATAAACTTAATCAAAAGATATGTTACTGGCTTCTTTCACTTAGCATCATGTTTTCAGGATTCATCCATGTTTTACCACATAGTATTAGTATTACTAAATAATGCTCCATTGTATTAATATACTACAGTTTATTTATCCACCCAATAACTGATGGATACTTGGGTTGTTTCCAGTTTTTGTCCATTATAAATAATGCTACTATGAAAATTCATGTACAGGGCTTTTACATCTGTTTGAATTTTTTGGTTATATACTTGGGAAGCAGAAGTGTTGGGTCTTCTGGTAAACGTTTAGTATTTTCATAAACAGTCAGACTGGTGTTTATTTTCCCCTAAAAGGGCCACATCATTTTACATTTTTACCAGCAGTGTATGATAGTTCCAATTTCTCCACATCCTTGTCTACTCTTGTTGTGTTATCTATTTTGTTGATTATAGTCATCCTTGTGGGTGTGAAATTGTATCTCATTGTGGTTTTGAGTTACGTATCACTAATTGCTAATAATGTTGAGTACCCTCCTCACTTTTTCAATAAGTATGTCTTAATTGTCTTAAGTATTTCATGTACATACAGGAAATTGGGCACTACATCAGATGGTGTTTTAATTTTTGCTTCAACTATTAGAAATGATTTAAGAAACTCATGAGAATGAACATGGCCTCTTGTATTTATTGCAGTTTTCACCACTGTGGTGTAGTTCTTTCTTTCCTGAGATTCCAAGCCTTCACCTAATACAATTTCTATTTATTAAACTTCTTTTAGCCCATCATTAAGTGTAGGTTTGGTAGCAACAACAAATATTCTTCATGTGAAAATTTCTTTGCTTTCCCCTAAATTACTGAAGGGATTCTCTTGATATAGCTCTCTGGTTAACATTTTTTTTTCAGCATGTGAAAAATATACCATTTTCTCCTGGCCTCTATGCTTTCAAATATGAAATCTGTTGATAGTTGAATTGGTGTTTCCCTAAAAGTAGTACATTGTTTAGTTTTTCCTGGCTGCTCTGAAGATTATTAAATTACCTTTAGTTTTCATAAATTTAATTATGTTGTGTCTTGGCATGGATTTATTTGGATTTATTATATTTGGATTTCACTCAGCTTCTTGAATTTGTAGCTTTATTTTGTCAAATTTGGGAAGTTTTCAGCCATTATTTCTTTTTTTCAACTAAAAAAATTGTAGTAAAATACACATAAAATTTACCATCTTAACCATTTTTAGTTTATAGGTCAGTAGTGTTAAATATATCCACACTGTTGTGAACTCAGTCTCCAAAACTCTTCCCATCTTGTAAAATCAAAACTCTATACCTATGAAACAATAATTATCCATTTCTTCTAACCCCAACTTCTGTCAGTCATCACTGTACTTTTTCTATGAATCTGACCACTGTAAATATCTCATATAAGTGGAATCATACAGTATTTGTCTTTTTGTGACTGGCTTGTTTCACTTAGTATAATGTCCTCAAGAGTCATCCCTGTTGGAGCATGTGTCAGAATTTCTTTCCTTTTTAAGTTAGCCATTATTTCTTTGAGTCCTCTTTCAGTACTTCTGTCTCTCTGCTTTCCTTTTGGACACTGATGATATGAATGCTGGATCTTTTGTTACTGTCCCACAGATCCCCTGAGACTTTGTTCTTTTTTATCCAGTCTATTTTCTCTCTGTTGTTCAGACTGAGTAAATACTACTACTCTGACCTCAAGTTCACTGATTCTATCTTCTGTTATCTTCACTTTACTATTGAGCCCATCCACCAAGTTTATTTCAGTTACTGTATTTTTCAGTTCTATAATTTCTATTTCCTTCTTTTTTGATACAACTTCTTTATCTTTGCTAAGATTTTATTTGTCTTTGTTTGTTTTGAGGGAGTTTGTAATTACTTGCTGGATGACTTTTATTATAGATGCTTTATTATCCTTGTCAGATAAAATCTGACTTATTTCAGTGTGGCTGTCTATTCTTATTCATGAATGATTTTTGGCTATAAACTGGAGATTTTTATATGCTACATAATGAGATGCTGGAATGTATTTATTCATCTTTTTAAAGCAAGCAGTCCCTGTATTGTTATATACTGAGAGGGCTGGATAGTTGTTCTTGCTGCATCACACTGACATGACCCTGGCAACAGTGGGGCATTGACTCACATTCCCTTAATACAAATGGGGAGAGTGGAAGTTTAGTGGAAGTTCAGATAGTATCAGGCTCTGTTGCTACTATCCCAGTGAAAGTGGTACATTTAATTACAGGGCTCTGGCTTCTCTTATCTTTAAATGGAAGTGTAAGTTCAGTTCCCTGGTAGGCCATGCTGACAACAGGGGAAGGGGGAAGTAGCAAAGAACCAGCTAGCTCTGCTTTTTTACTACCTTGATAAGCCTCACTAATGCTGACGGTGGGTGTAGGCTCAGTTCCACACCGTACTTCACTGATACCAGGGGAGGAGGATAAGTGTGCTGACTAACCCTTTATGACACTGCCTCCTTCAGTCTCATTGGTGCCAGGTGTGTGTAGAGGTTCAGCTTCCCATTGGGACTCGCTGACACCAGGGTTGGAGGAAAAGTGGAGTGCTTACTATGCCTGACATGTATCCTTCTGTTCAGCCCTTTTGGTGTGGAGGGACTAGAAGCTCAGTCTCCCTGTTGTCCCCCATTGACATAAAAGTAAAGTCTCCATTGCAACAAGTTGTTAACTCTTCTTGCTTCTGGGTGAATGTGGCAGCTTAGGTTGCTACTGTGCTGGATTGACACTACTCTGGAAGGAGAACAGGAGCACTGTCTCCTGCCAAATGAGGGATTAGGATTGCCTGCTCAGTTCTGCCAACACTACCCCAGCGGTAGAATAGCAGCATACCATTTTTTCATGTGTTGGAAGGGGCAGAGTGGAAGATTAACTTCTCACTAGGCTCCACTGAGGCTGTGGGACAGTGGAGAGGATGCATTCCCCCCTGACCCCAATAATGTTTGGCTGGAGTAGGGCAGGTATTGGCAAAATGGTTTTCTGCTGTCAGGGGACCCTTTCTCCATTTTCTTTACATAGGAGCTTCAGGCTTTATTTAGAACTTTCTTTCTGTCTGTGCCTATTGGCAGTCATCAGTGGAAGTGACAAATATATTCAAGGGACTAGATCTGATAGACAGAGTGCCTGAAGAACTATGGACAGGAGGCCATGATGAACACCATCACCAAGTAAAAGAATTGCAAAAAGGCAAAATGGTTGTGTGAGGAGGCCTTACAAATAGCTGAGAAAAGAAGACAAGACAAGCTAAAGGTAAAGGAGAAAAGGAAAGATACATCCATCTGAACACAGAGTTCCAAAGAATAGCAAGGAGAGATAAGAAAGCTTTCCTAAGTGAACAATGCAAAGAAATAGAGGAAAACAATAGAATGGGAAAGACTAGAGATCTCTTCAAGAGAATTAGAGATACCAAGGGAATATTTCATGCAAAAATGAGCATAATAAAGGACAGAAATGGTATGGGCCTAACAGAAGCAGAAGATTAAGAAGAGGTCGCAAGAATACACAGAAGAACTGTACAAAAAAGATCTTCATGACCCAGATAACCACAATGGTGTGATCACCCACCCAGAGTCAGACATCCTGGAGTAGGAAGTAAAGTGGGCTTTAGGAAGCATCACTACAAAGAAAGCTAGTGGAGGTGATGGAATTCCAGCTGAGCTATTTCAAATCTTAAAAGATGATGCTGTTAAAGTGCTACACTCAATATGCCAGCAAATTTGGAAAACTCGGCAGTGGCCATAGCACTGGAAAAGGTCAGTTTTCATTCCAATCCCAAATAAAGGCAATGCCAAAGAATGCTTAAACTATTGCAAAATTGCACTCCTCTCATACACTAGCAAAGTAAAGCTCAAAATTCCCCAATAGTATGTGAACTGTGAACTTCCAGATGTTCAAGCTGGATTTAGAAAAGGCAGAGGAACCAGAGATCAAATTGCCAACATCTGATGGATCACAGAGAAAGCAAGGGAATTTCAGAAAAACATTGACTTCTGTTTCATTGACTATGCTAAGGCCTTTGACTGTGTGGATCACAACAAATTGTGAAAAATTCTTGAAGAGATGGGGATACCAGACCACCTGACCTGCCTCCTGAGAAATCTGAATGCTGGTCAAGAAGCAACAGTTAGAACTGGACATGGAACAACAGACTGGTTCCAAATTGGGAAACGAGTATGTCAAGGCTGTACATTGTCACCCTGCTTATTTAACTTATATGACCAACTTGGACAGTGCATTAAAAAATAGAGACATCATGTTGCCAACAAAGGTCCATCTAGTCAAAGCTATGGTTTTTCCAGTAGTCATATATGGATGTGAGAGCTGGACCATAAAGAAGGCTGAGTGTCAAAAAATTGATGATTTTCAACTGTGGTGTCGGAGAAGAGTCTTGGGAGTACCTTGGACAGCAAGGAGATCAAACCAGTCAACCCTAAAGGAAATCACTCCTGAATATTCATTGGAAGAACTGATGCTGAAGCTGAAGCTCCAATACTTTGGCCATCTGATGCAAAGAACTGACTCATTGGAAAAGACGCTGATGCTGGGAAAGACTAAAGGCAGGGGGAGAAGGGGAGGACAGAGCATGAGATGGTTGGATGGCATCACTGAGTCGATGGACATGAGTTTGAGCAAGGTCTGGCTGATGGTGATGGACAGCAAAGCCTGGTGTGCTGCAGTACATTGGGCTGCAAGGAGTCGGACATGACCGAGTGACTGAACTGAACTGATTTGGCAGTTATGATTGTAGGCTTCTGTAGTGCTTTGTCTTGGATATATGGGAGGCAAAAAGGAAACCAAGGGAGCCCATTGATGTATTGTTTCTTAGGTCTCAGGCAGTCTGTCTTGTTCTTTCTACCTTTCAGAATCTTGTTTGTTGTGTTATGTTCCGAAGTTTTCGGTTGAAAAAGGGAAGACCTAGAAGAAATGGCGTTTCTCCATCCTAGCAAAAAATGTAAATCCCTTTATTTTTTACAGAAAAAATAAGTAGAGCACATAATATTCTCAAAAATGGATTTTCTTAATATCTAAGAAATGATTAAGGAATTAAACTAGTGAAAAGAGTGAGTATCTGGAAAAACTTAAAGAGGTGGAGATTTACTAGGTTTGGAAAACCATGCAAAATACATTTCCTAATTTCACTGGAAATTTGTGGAATGTTAAACTGATCATACTTGGTATGGCCCAAGTTCTCTTTCTATACAATGCTCCTTTGTGGGTTTGTAAAGTTCTTTGGGTTTTTTAGGAGGAAAGATGTGAAGTGAAGTGAATTTGCTCAGTCGTATCTGACTCTTTTTGACCCCATGGAATGTAGCCTACCAGGCTCCTTCATACATGGAATTTTCTAGGCACAAGCACTGGAGTGGGTTGCCGTTTCCTTCTCCAGGGGATCTTCCCAATCCAGGGATCGAACCTGGGTCTCCCGCATTGTGGGCAGACACTTTACTGTCTGAGCCACCAGGGAATCCAGGGAAAGATGTGAGTGGCAATGAATCTTTGACTCACTGTGTATAAAAGATTTGAGATTCACAGTTTCTGTTAAGTAAAATTAAGACTGGTGGAAACAGATCCCCTAGCGGGTTACTATAGCAGCCGCTTTAAGTCTCAAAAGGTTTCCTGGTGGCTCAGAAGGTAAAAGCGTCTGCCTGTGATGCGGGAGAGCTGGGTTCGATCCCTGGGTTGGGAAGATCCTCTGGAGAAGGAAATGGCAACCACTCCAGTACTCTTGCCTGTAAATTCCCATGGATGAAGGACTCTGGTAGGCTATAGTCCATGGGGTTGCAAAGAGTCAGACATGACTGAGTGACTTCAATTTCAGTTTAAGTCTCAAAAGTAATAGCAGTAACATTTTTCAATATTCACATTTTCAACTCAAAGTACTAGTGATTTGTTGGGATTCTTGTAAAGGATAGAACTTATTTATTTATTTATTTTTAAAGTTTATTTATCTTAATTGGAGGTTAATTACTTTACAATACTGTATTGGTTTTGCCATACATCAACATGAATCTGCCACAGGTATACACATCCTGAACCCCTCTCCCTCCTCCTTCCCGGTACCATCCCTCTGGGTCGTCCCAGTGCACCAGCCCCAAGCATCCAGTATCATGCATCGAACCTGGATTGGTGATTCGTTTCATATATGATATTATACATGTTTTAATGCCATTCTCCCAAATCATCCCACCCTCTCCCTCTCCCACAGAGTCCAAAAGACTGTTCTATGCATCTGTGTCTCTTTTGCTGTCTCGCATACAGGGTTATTGTTACCATCTTTCTAAATTCCATATATATGCATTAGTATACTGTATTGGTGTTTTTCTTTCTGGCTTACTTAACTCTGTATAATAGGCTCCAGTTTTATCCACCTCATTAGAACTGATTCAAGTGTATTCTTTTTAATGGCTGAGTAATACTCCATTGTGTGTACATACCACAGCTTTCTTATCCATTTGTCTGCTGATGGACATCCAGGTTGCTTCCACGTCCTGGCTATTATAAACAGTGCTGTGATGAACATTGGGGTACACGTGTCTCTTTCAATTCTGGTTTCCTTGGTGTGTATGCCCAGCAGTGGGACTGCTGGGTCATAAGGCAGTTCTATTTCTAGTTTTTTAAGATATCTCCACACTTCTCCATAGTGGCTGTACTAGTTTGCATTCCCACCAACAGTGTAAGAGGGTTCGTTTTTCTCCACACCCTCTCCAGCATTTATTGCTTGTAGACTTTTAGATCTCAGCCATTCTGACTGGTATGAAATGGTACCTCATTGTGGTTTTGATTTGCATTTCTCCGATAATGAGTGATGTTGAGCATCTTTTCATGTGTTTGTTAGCCATCTGTATGTCTTCTTTCGAGAAATGTCCATTTAGTTCTTTGGCCCATTTTTTGATTGGGTCATTTATTTTTCTGGAATTGAGCTGCAGGAGTTGCTTGTATATTTTTGAGATTAATTGTTTGTCAATTGCTTCATTTGTTATTATTTTCTCCCATTCTGAAGGCTGTCTTTTCACCTTGCTTATAGTTTCCTTTGTTGTGCAGAAGCTTTTACGTTTAATTAGGCCCCATTTGTTTATTTTTGCTTTTATTTCCAATATTCTGGGAGGTGGGTCATAGAGGATCCTGCTGTGATTTATGTCGGAGAGTGTTTTGCCTATGTTCTCCTCTAGGGGTTTTATAGTTTCTGGTTTTACGTTTAGGATACAATTTAAAATTCATCAATTCAGAAGAGGCCCACATCTATACTTTACAACTCCTAGTTCAGGTGCCATTATCTGGTTCTTAAACTCTCCTCATTCCCCCAAATCAGTATGATTCAGATTGTAATATTACTAGTACTAGGCTGATTATAGCATTGGGTATTATAAGGAAAAAGCAAGTATCTGACCATGCTAAATCACTTGGAGGCAGCATAATTGAAAGAAATTTGAAGTCAAAAAGACCTTGGAGATCAATCCTTGCACTTGCCATTAACTAGCTGTATGACTTTGGGCAAAAATTACTTAATCTTTTTGAACTACAGTTTGCTCATCTGTAAAATGGGAAATTGAATTTATAGGATTGTGAGAATTCAGTGACATAAAGCACATATACTGAGGGCCCAAAGTTGGTGCTCAACATTTTTTTAGCTTCTAGAGAACATGACTAATCTCTAACAGTTATGTCTCTATTCATCTAATATTTCTCTTGTTTGATCATTTAATGTCGGTTTCCAACTTCTCCTATGCTTTAAATTCAATCTCTGCTTACATATAATATATAATAGCATATGGGACAAAGAGTCATAATTTACTTCAAGCAGGAAAAGATTGGTATGCTCATCTTATCCTGATACTTATGATTATTTAATATGTCTAGTTTCCAGAGTAGAAGCTCAAGATACTCAAAGAAAGGAAAAAAAAGTAAAAACTTAAATTTTAGCACAACCTAAATATTTCATGTTCAGTTCTCTTCTGTTTTATAGTATAGTTTTGTTTCTATAGTACAAGATTGTTCTTCTGGTATAGAAATAGGGGATGGAACCTAAATTCTAAGTTTTAATGTTGCATTAATGATACTGCACATCACTGGCAATAATGTTCAAGGTTCTATCCAACTAACCTGAAAAGATTTAGTGGTAAAGAGAGATGGACATCACCAAGAAAGCAGTTTGTTGGTGGGTCTGTCTTGTGGCTTTATTAAGATTGTAAACTTTCATTCAGAAAATTCACTTTTAGTTCTTTCCACCCAGAGACAGTAAGGCAAGCTGATGCCCTTTAACCTCAGTGGAATGCTTATGGCTAGAAAAAGCTTCCAGCCAAGCAGCTCTAAAGAAAGCCCAGCCTGCCCAAGATTCAGGCAAAAGAAGATCAATATGAATATTATAACGTTAAGATTAGGTCTAGAAGCATAAAAGCATAAAAGGACACCTGCCCAGAGGGGCAAACTAAGACAAGGAAGAGTTTATTTTTGTTCTTATCTTTACTCACCACCTGTACCTTCTGGTCAAATTATTTAACATCCCTGAGGTTGATGTAAAATATGCATGTAAAATGAAAATGAACTCTATTTAGTGTGCAAGGATGATGTGAGAATTAGAGTGCCTAGTACAGGGCCTGTAAGATAGTGAGTATACAATAATTTTTATGTAATAATCAACTTTGACTAAAATTAATATAATTTCATACCTGAAAGGAACCCTAGAGGTCATCCACATTACTTTCTTGTAAATGTGTAAAAGTTTTATTTTGGCAGAAATATGATCTCATAGAGAAAACAGTTCAGACAAATTCTTTTGCTGAGCTTTTCTGTAACTAAATTCCTCTGAAAAAGCATATATTTTAACAAATAACATCACAGTTAAGTGTTATAGGATACATACCATAGTAGGTTTTTGTAGGCAAAATTCAATCAATTATTGAGACAAATATAGGTTGGTTAGATGTTAAGTCACATATTTATGTATATGACTATAATCTCACTCTATTTCTGCCAACAAGACAGGAAGCATCAGTCCTTACTGAAGGGTGAGAGAAAAGAAATACTGACTCCTTGTCACCTGGTTTAGACAACCAGTCTTCAGAAAAACAAAGATGGTAAAGGTAGACTACTATTGCAAAGAAGCTATGAAAACCTAAAAACCCTAGGTCATAGTAAAAACAGAGTTACTTGTAATGTGACCAAATATGAAAATACATGGGGAGTAGAAACATACCCTAGATTTTTCTATTCAAAGTTGTAACAGAAGCAGCAAAAAGATGAAGAACACAAATCACAAAAGAAAAAAACAAATTGGACTTCATAAAAATTAAAAAAATTCTGCCTGTGATACCAACAAGAAAGTAAAAAGACTATCCACAGAATGAGAGAAAATATTTGCAAATCATATACCTTGTGATAATTGAAACTAGAATACACAAAAATTAATAATAAAAAAGAAACCCACTTGAAAAATGGACAAAGGATCTGCATAAACATTTATCCAAAAATGATATACAAACAGTTGATAAGCACATGAAAAGATGATAAACATTCTTAATTATTGTAGAAATGCAAATCAAAACCACAATGACATATCATCTCACACTGGCCAGAAGGACTATCATCACAAAGTCTACAGATAATAAATGCTGAAGAGGGTGTGGAGAAAGGGAACCCTCCTACTTTATTGGTGGGAATGTAAATTGGTGCAGCCATTACGGAAAACAGCATCAGTTCAGTTTGGTTCAGTCGCTCAGTTGTGTCCAACTCTTTGCGACCCCATGAACCACAGCAGGCCAGGCCTCCCTGTCCATCACCAACTCCCGGAGTTTACCCACACTCATGTCCATCGAGTTGGTGATGCCATCCAGCCATCTCATCCTCTGTCGTCCCCTTCTCCTCCTGTCCCCAATCCCTCCCAGCATCAGAGTCTTTTCCAATGAGTCAACTCTTCGCATGAGGTGGCCAAAGTACTGGAGTTTCAGCTTCAACATCACTCCTTCCAATGAACACTCAGGACTGATTGCCTTTAGGATGGACTGGTTGGATCTCCTTGCAGTCCAAGGGACTCTCAAGAGTCTTCTCCAACACCACAGTTCAAAAGCATCAATTCTTCGGCGCTCAGCTTTCTTCATAGTCCAACACTCACATCCATACATGATCAGTGAAAAAACAATAGCCTTGACTAGACAGACCTTAGTCGGCAAAGTAATGTCTCTGCTTTTGAATATGCTGTCTAGGTTGGTCATAACTTTTCTTCCAAGGAGTAAGTGTCTTTTAATTTCATGGCTGCAATCACCATCTGCAGTGATTTTGCTACTGCTAAGTCACTTCAGTCGTGTCTGACTCTCTGCGACCCCATAGATAGCAGCACACCAGGCTCCCCCGTCCCTGGGATTCTTCAGGCAAGAACACTGGAGTGGGTTGCCATTTCCTTCTCCAGTGATTTTGGAGCCCCCCCAAATAAACTCTGACATCATTTCCACTGTTTCCCCATCTATTTCCCATGAAGTGATGGGACCAGATGATCTTAGTCTTCTGAATATTGAGCTTTAAGCCAACTTTTTCACTCTCCTCTTTCACTTTCATCAAGAGGCTTTTTAGCTCCTCTTCATTTTCTGCCATGAGGGTGGTGTCATCTGCATATCTGAGGTTATTGATATTTCTCCTGGCAATCTTGATTCCAACTTGTGCTTCTTCCAGCCCAGCCTTTCTCATGATGTACTCTGCATATAAGTTAAATAAGCAGGGTGACAATATACACCTAGAGCCAGACATCCTGGAATGTGAAGTCAAGTGGGCCTTAGAAAGCACCACTATGAACAAAGCTAGTGGAGGTGATGGAATTACAGTTGAGCTAT